>NW_005871181.1:3299929-3301657 GCF_000147115.1 Myotis lucifugus
CAGGGTTGCACAAAACCATTTACTCCCTGGCAGAGAAACATGGGTGGCCCATCCATTCTCTCTTTTCAATGTTAACTCTTTTTCTTTAAAAAAAAAAAAGTAATATGTTTTTACTTTCAGGAAGTCTAAAAATTTGCATGACAATGAAAACCCAAGTTTACATTTGCCCTTTTCACTGAAGTATAAAATCAGGAAAAAAAAAAGAATAAGATGCATGAACAGACTTGTAGAGAATCTTGAGTTGCTTTCTTTTTAATCCTCTCCACTTGCCCTCCTAATTACTTCATACTTAGAAATCCTGTCACATCGCGCCTTGTCAACACAACCAGGATTTACACTCTCCCTCCTAAAACAACATCACAAATGAAAACATTGTTTTTGGTTCAAAGGGCACATTCAATGGCTACCCAGCAACTTGGACATGGACACTCACTCAGTGAGCCCCACCAAACTCTACTTCAACTTAGTAGAGTCGTAAGTGTTTAAAAAAATCCCAAACTCTACATTTATGCATAAGATTTAACTTTTCAGCCAAAATTTAACTTTTTATTGATTTCAGAAAGGAAGAAAGAGGGAGAGGGAGAGAGAAACATCAATGATGAGAGAATCATTGAGTGGTTTCCTCCTGCATACCCGACACTGGGGATCGAACCTGTAACCTGGATGTGCCCCGACCAGGAATCCAACCTTGACCTCCTGGTTCATAGGTTGACACCCAACCACTGAGCCACGCTGGCTGGACAAGATTTTTTTTTAAATATATTTTATTGATTTTCTACAGAGAGGAAGGGAGAGAGATAGAGAGTTAGAAACATTGATGAGAGAGAAACATCGATCAGCCGCCTCCTGCACATCTCCTACTGGGGATGTGCCTGCAACCCAGGCACATGCCCTTGACCGGAATCGAACCTGGGACCCCTCAGTCCGCAGGCCGACGCTCTATCCACTGAGCCAAACCGGTTTCGGCGGCTGGACAAGATTTAACTTTTTTAAAGAAGAGGTGGAGTTGGGGAACTAATCTTCCTGAGCAAAGCACAGCCCACCATTGGCAAATACTGACTCAAGGTACATATTCTTTAAACATTTTCTCTTCTAAAACATGCCACTCAAAAAACAAACAAACAAACACCAAAAACACGGCCTGGGTTGGAATCCTAGCTCTGCTCCTTTCTAACTCTCAGGTTTGAGCCTGTAACTTACCCTCTCTGAGCCTCAGCTTCCCTATCTGCATAGTGGACAGGAAGCGAGATAATATTTGTACTCTCTATGACTATAGTAACCTTCTGTTCCTACTTTAACTGTACTCATTTGGCCTTGTGAGGAGTAACTCAGTTAATTCATTCGATCCATGTGGCTCAATACCTGGCACTTTGTAAACCAGTGATGGCGAACCATTTGAGCTCGGCGTGTCAGCATTTTGAAAAACCCTAACTTAACTCTGGTGCCGTGTCACATATAGAAATTTTTTGATCTTTGCAACCATAGTAAAACAAAGACTTATATTTTTTGATATTTATTTTATATATTTAAATGCCATTTAACAAAGAAAAATCAACCAAAAAAATGAGTTCGCGTGTCACCTCTGACACGCGTGTCATAGGTTCTCCATCACTATTGTAAACACTTAACAAACTATCAAAAGAAAAAAGATAATGATAATAAAACATGCCACTCAGCGTTGTCCTTTATCGTGGGCAATGCAGATTCCCTTGCAATGAATGTCACGTG
>NW_005871181.1:3302168-3303708 GCF_000147115.1 Myotis lucifugus
ACCTGAGGTTCAGGCCGTCTGTGTAGAGGGGTCCCACCAACCCAACCGGGCAGGAGAGAATCCTGCAGGCATTTCCACTCCCTGCAGTCCTGTGGGCCCACACACAGTGTCCATTTTCTCAAGTGCTTTCGCCACTTTGGTTTGGCAAAGTGACAGCCTAGAATAGATAGAGTATTGATCTGTGTGTGCTCAGCGGCGCAGGTGGGGGAGCGCATGAAAGGGGACCCTTGAAGTTAGAATGCTGGCACGCATCCATTCCTGGGTGTTATTTTTTTCTCTCTCTATTCATCTCATTTTCACCAGAAAAATAGCTAACTGGGTGCTTTGTAGGAGGTCATTTACAGAGTAATTCCCTTGTTGTTGTTGTTGTTTTAATTTGTAGTGGACCATTAGATTCAGGAGAACTGAAATTTCTTTTTCTAGTATCAAAACAGCAACAATGAAACTTGACGCTTGACTCATGGAAGACATTATTGACCTCCTTTAGATTATAATGAGATGGCACTGGGCAATTCTGAGCACACACAGGAGCAAGAAAACATAATGCTTAAGTCCCAACATTATACTGTCCTTGGAAAAGCATAATAATCAATGTAACCATCTCCCACTTAGCAAGAACTATTGACCAAGTTCTAGACATTCCAATAAACTATGTATCAATCATATAAGAGTCATATCTGTTTGTACTTTCAGCATGTAATTTATAGAATTAGAGAGTAAAATCATCTTTCTGTTAGTGAGCAAAATAAAGCCGAATGTGAAATAAATTTAAACCATAAACCATGGGAATAAGTCCAATCTCTGCCATTTTACAATCTATTTAACCTGAAAAACTTACTCACCATTTCCAAACTTTATTTATATAGTGAGAATAAGAATGCCGATTTCAAAGGATTATCTGACATACTAATATTTGTAAACTGCATTTACCAAAGTGAAAAACAGATATGAACTTGTAAACAAGTGTTTTTACATTTCCCCAAAGTAAACCGATTCATAAAATAATAAATGCTATGGATTATTAAGTGATTATTAGCTGCTAGTTGTTATAAGCATTTTACATGTATTAGCTCACTCCATCATCACAACAACCTCATGACAGAGTTATTATAATTATTCCAATTTTCAGAGGAGGAAATGGAGGCACAGAAAAGTTAAGGAACATCACACTTCGAATAAATAATGGGACCAAGATTTAAATCTCAGCCAATCTACGTCCAGAGTGTATATTAATCTAATCATTGCCTTTCAATGCCTTTCCATTATATAATAACTAGAGGCCTGGTGCACAAAATTTGTGCACAGGGGCGGGGGGTCCCCTCAGCCCAGCCTGCACCCTCTTTAATCCGGGACCCCTTGGGGGTTGTCCAACTGCCGGTTTAGGCCCGATCGGGCCTAAACCGGCAGTTGGACATCCCTTTCACAATCCTGGACTGCTGGCTCCTATCGCTCACCTGCTGCCTGCCTGGTCCACCCCCTAACTGCCCCCGTCTGACAGGAGGTATAAGCTGAATATATCGTTTCCCGAAACGATGGGATG
>NW_005871181.1:3304212-3369201 GCF_000147115.1 Myotis lucifugus
GAGAAAACATTTGAATGCATGCTTATCAGGTTTCAATGACATCTAGTAAAAACCATAACCATTTTACTTGCTTGCTGACTCAAGAATCAGAACAAATTTGAAAGCCAGAATCAGCTGAAACCAAACAATGCCATTTAATAAGGATAAATGCAAATTTCTAGATCTAGTTTCCAAAAATCAATACTGAAAGTGAAAGGATGGAGGAACCCTGGCTTGAAAACAGTTCATGTGCCAAAGATCTGGGCCTTTCAGTTAATCAAGGCAAATAGTCTGACAAGCTAGCAGAAGCTAATTTAATCCCGGCAGCATTAATAGAGTTACAGCCTGCTTATCAGAGGAATTGATAAGCCCGCTATAGGCCGCCCTGTCAAAATGAATTTGGAACGCTGTTTAATTTTGGATAATAAAATTCAGAAAGGGCAATGCACGTGAGAAACCATCCGAGAAGGTTAAAGATGGGGACAGGACTGTTATGTGAACTGCATGAATGTTCTTGAAGGGACTGTGTATGTTTAGGGGGAGCTTGAATTGCAGGACATGGTATTCTCCTTATTACCCTACAGCTCTGGCTGCTTTTACGCATTCTCTTCTTGCTGGTCTCATCTTACAATCTTTAAGCATTGGAGGGCTTCAAGGCTTAGTCTTGACCTCTTTTTTCCTCTGTTGACATTAAAGTATTTGATGACCTCAGCCACCTTTACTATGATGACTCACAAGTTTGTATCTTCATCCCGGATATCTTCCCTGAACCTTGTGTTGCAATATCGAACTATCTTCTGGGTATCTCTACTTGGAAATCTAGTAAGTCTTAAACGCAATAAATCCAAAATCAAATTCTTGATTTTCTTCCCCCAAACCTAGTTATTCTCAATTCTTCCTCTTCTAAATAACCTCTTCATTGCTGTTGTTTAAATGAAATATCTACTGCCACCTTGACAATTCTGTCTGTCACACTTTTCATCAACATCTTCCATGGCGTATATGAACTGGTCCAATTCACTATGCCCTTGGTCCAATTCTCCTTCATCGCTCACCTGGAGAAATGAAACAGAATGGACTCCTTGGTTTGGCCTTTGCCTCACTTCAATTCATTCTCAACACAAAGTTCAGAGTGTAGCAGTGAAATGCGTCCTCTCTCTGCTGGCCTTCACTCTAGTGCAGTAGTTCTCAACCTTCCTAATGCTGTGACCCTTTAATACAGTTCCTCATGTTGTGGTGACCCCCAACCATAAAATTATTTTCGTTGCTATTTCATAACTGTAATTTTGCTACTGTTATGAATCGTCATGTAAATATCTGATATGCAGGATGTATTTAGGCGACCCCTGTGAAAGGGTCATTCGACCCCCAAAGGGTGGTGACCCACAGGTTGAGAACCGCTGGTCTCGTGGCTCCTGCTACAGATATGATAATGAACTAGAGCAATTCTGTTTGAGTCTTGAGTATTTGCAAGAGAAGCCCCTTGCCAGTAGGTGCTTTTCCCTAAAAGGTGGGAAATTTGTACAAAATAATGACGGTTTAGCAAAGATAGACAAGAGTCTCCAGGACCAACCTCAGATCAGCTGCGGTCAGGAAACCATCTACGAACAAAGGGATTTTGAAATTTCATGCTTTTCCTCGAATCCCTTTTCAGAGACTACCTGTCTATGGCCCCCACCTACATCTTGCCTCACCCACCCCCCCTTCCCTTGACATATAAGACACCTAAATTTGGGGATCTCTTAAGATGGATTTGAGCATTAGCTCTCTCATCTCTTTAAGCTAGGCCTTCTCAATCAATAAACATTTCCTTAACTCCAAAATTCTGATCTATTTGACCAGTTTATGAAAAAAAAAGATATGGATTCTTCATTTCTACAACTTGATAGTGCCTCAAAGTAGTGCTTTGTAGCAGATATCTAATAAAATATATGTGCCAGTGTGGCACAGTGGTTGTGCGTCAACCAGGAGGTCAGGGTTCGATTCTAGGTCAGGGCACATGCCCAGGTTGTGGGCTCGATCCCCAGTGTGGGGTGTGCAGGAGGCAGACAATTAATGATTCTCTCTCATCTTTGATGTTTCTATCTCTCTCTTTCCCTTCTTCTCTGAAATCAATAAAAATATATTAAGATAATAAAATATAGGTGGGATTTCATTTGCTGATATATAAATGCTAGTCTACACTCAGTAGGATGAGCCTCTGCATTTGAATTCGAAAGAGCATTGATGTCCACAGTACTGTGATAGCAGCTTGTCATCATGATAGACAGTCTTGGATTAACTCTTAGAACCCAAACAAAACTTATATATAGTTCCTCTAGAACAAGAGACTTTAAAATCGCTCTTCTGAGATAGAACCTTGAAAAGAGCAAACTGACACTGTCAAAACCTCACAGGTGTCTTAGGGAGTGAAAGATACAGAAATGTGCCTCTCAATCACCTTTTTCTCCAGGTCCCAGGCTTCCTGCCGCGATCTGCAGGTAGGCTATGACTGAGTTGTAATGATACCGCAAGTTAAATTGAATCCACTGATGTTACAGAACACGGTCGGCCAGATTATTAAGGTCAATGATACAGACCAAAACATGCCTGTCTTCATCACCGCTCTGAGCACTGAAGACAGTTAACTTTCTACTTTACGCTCAATACCTGCAGTCGGACAGATACTGCTAATTAGCTTTCAGAAGCCATCCTCTTTGGTTCCACAATATTTTACTGGGAATGGTAGTGTGTGCATAACCCTAATTTTCAATGCATGGCCATTTTACTTGGTTGGCACAGAGGACGGCATGACATTAAAAATGGAACAAGGGATTACCTTGATCAAACACCCTAAACTTTGTAATTAGAAAGTCTCTCCAGGAGATTAACTTCAAAAATGTTTTGGTGCCAGATAATTAATACTCCTCTTAAAATAGGCTTTAAAATGATATTGCTATCTGCATACTCTATTCCATAATATAAACAAGAGATCACAGTAGTAAAATCTTTAAACATAATGTCAAAATGGACTACCGCAGCCCTAATAATGGCTATAATAATGATAATAATAATAATATTCCCTAAAATGTTCAGTTCCCTTACTGTGGGCCAAGAACTAAGTGGTATATACAGAGTTTATGTCATCTAATTCTCACAACAAATCGGTGAGGTAGATACTGTTATTGGTCCCAATTTCCAGATGGAAAAAAAAACAGAGACTAGAACAAGCGAGGTCACCTGAAGGTTATCCAGCTCAAATGTGGTGTGACTGGGACTCCCCAGCCATCTGCCTCTCTTACACAAGATACATTATATTGCAGTGTAGACAGGGGTGTCATATGCTTAAAAGAATTTTTCTGAAAAGGTCATTTTTGATCCTTCTCAAAAGTTTCTTAAAAGAAAAAGTAAGATAGCCCCAACTTGCAATAATTCACACTTCGGTTCTATTTTCACATTTCCTCTATTTTGTCAGGCAGGGTAAAATGAAAAATTGGAAACCTCCATCCCCCACAGAGCCATACCTAGCTCCAATGCCAGTCTATAAATAGCCAGGTACATTGTAGGAAAAGAACTCTCAATTCTTAATGCAAAACAACAACAACAAACATAAAAAAAAGACAGAGAAAAATAATTTGTCAATCAGAAAAAAAGTAATTAAGACTTCTTTTAACCTAATTTTTTTAATTTTTAAATTGAACAGTCTTAGAAAGACTATGAATGCAATGAAATGCTTGTGTTAGATTTAATTATTTTGAATTTCTTGCTACATTCTTACTTATTAGACTTTCTTTGTAGTCATGGCTAGGTTTAAATCACAAGATTGGGAATGGGATGTGTCTGATAGAAACCTACTCATATGAAGAGTGTTTTGTCAAGGATCTAAGTAGACATTTCAATACAGTAAGAGAATATTATATCTAGTGCATGATTTCATTTTTGTTTTATTTGTAATACTTACTTGAACATTCACTGAGGGACACTAGGACATTACATATGCATGAAATGCCGGGGTTCTTGTTCCAGCATCTAGAAGGGTTCATGAATCTGGAGAAGGCTGTGTGTAGATTAAATAAGAGTCCAGAGACGAAAGATAATTTTGAAAGGCATTTAGGGGTCAGAGGAGCTTAGCTAAAGGAGCTAAGTTCTAAGGTCTAAGGCAGCCGTGGGCAAACTACGGCCCGCGGGCCTGCTCCGGCCCGTTTGAAATGAATAAAACTAAAAAAAAAAAAATGACCGTACCCTTTTATGTAATGATGTTTACTTTGAGTTTATATTAGTTCACACAAACACTCCATCCATGCTTTTGTTCCGGCCCTCCAGTCCAGTTTAAGAACCCATTGTGGCCCTCGAGTCAAAAAGTTTGCCCACCCCTGGTCTAAGGTCTTAAAGTCTAAGGGGTAAGGTCTTAAGGTCTCTAGGTCCCCTTGTCCCAGGACCCCATGCTTTTTATTAACACAATTTGTCATGAGGCAAGGCAGAGATACACACTTCAAAGGGTATACACAAGCATTGTCAGAATGGGGGAATTAGCCTACGGCTATTTAGGTGTTTGGCGAGTAGGAGGCAATAACATGTAGCTGAAGATGCCCTTTTAGCTGTCTGGCAGCAAGCAATCATCCCTTTTCAGATTTGGGGAAATGCCCTCAGCCATTCCCAGATGCAGCCCTGCTGTCATGCTGGAATTGGTCTCCGGCAATGAAACATTAAATATATTTATCTGTGCATATATGTGTATGCAATTAAATGCATAGTATGCATAGTCATGGATTTAGGCCAACGGATCTAAAATGATTAGCAAATTCTCTTAAGATCAGGATAGCAACAGGTATTACTTATGCCAACGCAACTTATTGATAATGGCCTTGTGACAATTCTAAGAGGGATATGAAGGAGAGGCCAGGTCTCATGGGAAAGAAAGCCCCCCATGAGGAGAGGAGAGAACATATGAAGAAGCACAACATTTGTATCTTTAAGATTCAGCATGAACCTGGCGTATATATCATATCCTTTGAATCAAGTCCAGCGGTTCTCAACCTGTGGGTCGCGACCCTTTGGGGGTCGAATGACCCTTTCACAGGGGTCGCCTAAATACATCCTGCATATCAGATATTTACATTACGATTCATAACAGTAGCAACATTACAGTTATGAAGTAGCAACGAAAATAATTTTATGGTTGGGGGTCACCACAACATGAGGAACTGTATTAAAGGGTCGCAGCATTAGGAAGGTTGAGAACCACAGAAGTATACGAACAGCATATATGATAAAAAGTACATACGAAATGCATGTCTTCAATTCATTTAAGGCGAGTAAATGGAAACCAGCAAGTTCTTAATATATACATATATTTTTTTAAAAATAAAGCAATAGACGTTAGAAACTTTAGACACACAAAAAAATCACATCTTTCTGTATTTTCTTCTAATTACCTAGGAAAATCATGTACTTAAAGGAGAAATTCAAAATAGACTTTAGATTATTTTTTTATATAGAGCTCACATCTCAGAACTATTAAATCTAAAAGCATGTTGAAAAACCTTGAGTGCATGTATTACTCCGAAAATGGTTGTTCGAATTTGCATCTGATTATGCTAAACTGGATGTTAAGGCTAGTTTTGTGCACTCTCTGCAGAATTTCAGTTTTAGGAAGTGTTTTAATGTATCCACATGCCCGCGAGCTAGGCCAAGGGAATAGAGACGGAGTAGAGGAAGGATAGTTTAAGCATTTTATTTTCATTTTCCCCTCAGAATTAAGACTACTATTTTGCTTGAGAAATTACTAAGTAGAAAGTATTAATTCTTTTTTTTAATGTTTTTATTGATTTTAGAGATAGGAAGGGAGAGTGATCAAGAGAGAGAAACATGGATGAGAGAGAAACATTGATCGGCTGCCTCCTGCATGCCCCACACCAGGGACCGAGCCCACAACCCGGGCAATGTGCCTGGACCAGGAATCAAACAGGCAACCTCTTGGTTCATGGATCAATGCTCAACCACTGAGCCACACTGGCTGGATAAGTATTTCATTCTTTTAAACTCAGTGTTAATCCATATGAAATATCTAACGTCAGTTTTGTTGTATTGTGAAGTTCTTATCAGTTCGGTAACTGAAATATTGTAGGTAAATTGCTCATCATAATTCATTTAGAGCTTGATTCAAACAATCAGACCAGGGAACATGTACGCTATTACAAAAGTGCCAAGCCTTTCACTTCTGTAACATTTTTTAATACTTTAAAATATTTCCCTCTCTCTTTACTTCCCATTATTTAGCCTCATTATTATGGAGTATTTAATGAGTCCTCAGAACAAATATAATTTCCTTTTTTAATAAAAATGGAATTATTAAACAGAGTCATGCAATTAAAATGTCATTATTTCCAATAACACTGATTTCAGCTGGCAATGCGTTCCGTGTACTCTTTTTCAAATTACTAATTCTCTTTTGTACAGAGAATATGCATGTGTCGTAGGCCAGAAGAAGCGAACTCTCCAAATTCATATTTTTCCAAAGAGGATAAACTATTTGTTTTAACACCTTCACTGATAACTCATGCCTAATTGACAGTTTACGTGTAGTCCACATTGAACGTGTAAATTAATAGGAGTGGTGATACAAAGTTATGAATGGCAGAAAAGGTAACCTAATTTTACTTGTAACAGATGACTATGTCTTATTGTTATGGAGGATATATGAGAGCTTATACTAACCCACACAATAACCTTCTTGACTAAGTGACATATAATGAACAATGCTTCTTCTCTCCAGATTAGGAAGCAGGATTAATACCTTAAAACAAAGGCCCAGGTTGTCATGCCTGCCATAAATTGCTAACAGCCTTTCTTTGTTGTTGGTTAGCATATTGCAGGAACTGGCTCTTCTAGATCCTGCCTGGACCTGGGGCAGCCTGATCGCTATAACTAAGGGAACCCCTGCATGTATATATGGAATAAATTTGGTTATTTTCTCTGGTTAATCTGTTCATGCCGATTTGATTATTAGACCACCCAGAAGCACTTAGAGGGGTAGAAAAAAAATTATTTTCTCTTCAATACAAATTATTAATGTCTGTTTTTATGTCTGTTCATCCGGAGATAATATAACTTTTTGTCTTAATTTTTCTTGTTGAGGCCTTTGAGCCTAACGGAGGGAACACTTCAGCTAGAAGCTAAATTCTGGAACACTCTTGAGGCATCCTAGACATATGTGAATCCACTTTCTATTGTTAATTAAAAACACATGTGAAAAAAAATCAACATCCATCCCTCAAAATAAACACTAAGAAAAACAAAACAAAACACCCATAGTGCCCTGAGAAAGGAAAAGATGGAAAATATTTCTAAAAAAAACCCTGATAGGATTTTTTAATGAGTTGCTAAGGCCCCTGACTAAAAATAGGAACCCTTCCCAGAGGAGCCAATTTGTGATCCTACACGTCTCCTCATCAGGTTACAATGGCTTCAGGCTACAAATGAAAGTGGCAGTTCTTGGGCATGGACTTGAAGTCTACCTGCACTTCGTACAATAAATAGTTCTCATTTAGAAGCTCCCAGGGGTTTTCAAGACAGGGGGATTTTAATAGGTACGTGGTATTCTTCTGTTCATACCCAGACTCTGGTACCCACGGACACGAGTTGAACAGAAAAAGAAGTGCTTGTCACCTGGTACTCGCGCCTGTTGTGTTTCGTGTACTGGCCTCAGCACAGAGACTGGGTTTTACGTCGGTGTAAGATTCTTAGACTCTCTGAGGACCATCCCCACCCACCTCCCCTTCCTGGCCTGTCCGCCTAATCTGAAAATCACTCTATTAGATTCTCTGGGATCAAGAACAAAAGCTATAATTAGGGTCATTCATTTTTGAACCGTAAAGCGAATGGGAAGGTCATTTACTAGTATATTCATCTGTGCCTTGTCTTACAGATGAATATACTGAGCCGCAAGTGTACTTAGAGAGCATAAATATATACATCCCAATAATGACAATAACCTGATCACTTTCAACCCACTGCCCCTTACCCACCACTCTCTCTCTTTCTGATTCTTCACTATCTCCATTGCCTCAGATAACGAGCATTTATTGACCTCCAACCACTGCTGACATCAAAATTCTGAAAGGCGGAGATGTAAGAGAAAGTGAGTTGAAACCTTCCAAATGAATGTAAGGACTAGACTAAAGACATCTGGTGTGACAAAGAAAAGAAAGCGGGAAAGAAAAATTTGCCTATCTGGATTTAGAACAGACCTCCAATTTATAAAAGCATTGGAGATTCCTAAAATTCAGATCTGAACATGATCTTAAAGAGGATCAGAGAGACTAAATCATTATAACTCATGCAGTTTCCATTAGAAAATATATACTAGTATGTCATATAATTAAATTTTGAAAGAACACAGGACAACTTCAAAATAGTTGAGGTTCTAGAAAATGGTTGGGCATTAGGCAAATTCAATGCTACTGATGAATGTAGTAAAGAAAAAGATTAGTACTGGGTATTGCACATTAAACAACCACGAAAATGGAAGTTTAATCCAATGCGAATTCTAAATATTTTGAAAACTATCCAATACATTTAGTCTATGAGTTATTTTACAGATCACTTAGGTTTGATTGGTTATATCTCTTTTCTTTCATTTCCTATGGACCAGGCTGTGTGTAAAAACATCTTGCTGAAAATGTGTAAGTGGCTGTAGTGTTGTTGGTAGCTGCCAACCAGTGCCCCACCCCCCATTTCCTTCCACCAACATAACAGAACACTGATTTCATTCAAGTTTCTATCCCGTTCAGTGCAGCCCAAGTGGCTCAGAAGAGCAGATCCCACCCATTGCTCCACAAATGAATTTGGGTTAGTATAACCCCCAAAAAATACTCTAACCCCCCTTACCAATGACATTGGTGGGAGCCAATCAGATCATCCAATTCCCTGGCAACTATGATTGGTTCAGACCTAGGGACATGACCTATGTTGGTCCAATGGGGTTTAACCAAAGACGATCTTTCATGATTTGGGGGAGCTTCCTCTCTCCTTTGCTGCATGTGAACAGGAAGCTCCCTGCCTGCATTCATGTTGTGGTCCTGGGAGAAGCCTGCCTGAGGACAAACCCAAGATGTGTTGGTGGAGCACAGAGCAGAGAAATACCAGGAAAAACCAAACACAACTGGGCTCAATTGTGTCTTGGAGTGTGTCCGACCTGCAGACGGTTTTATGTGTATTTTTGTTTAAGTCAGAGCTCTTTTCAAATCACCTGGGAGACAGAGAAAAATGCAAATTCTGGGCTCCATCCCAGGCTTACTGAGTCAGAGACTTGGAATGATGCCTATGGATGTGTGTGGGCTGAACAAGGTCTTCATGACATTCTCAAGTATGTCACGGTTTGAGAAGCAATAATGTGTACCCTGTTTGAGTCAAAATTTCTATTAATTATTATCAAATGTACCCATACAAATAAAAAAGACCAATCAGTTCTATTGAACCAAATGCAACAGTTATACATACACCTACAATTTTCAAAACAATGCTATAGTTTTAAAATAAAATGTTGCTTTTAGAACTCACCATTCATTTCCCTGCATACCTCTTTGAAATCACAATTTGAAAGTGTTATTCATACATATTTTTAATCCACAAACATTACTATTTTTTCACTGAACATAAAGAAATGACCATTTATACTTCATTAAATTTCAGTAGGTATGAAACAGTAAGAAATAGATTGGTCTCTGTCCATGGTACCAAGCACAGAACGCCAAAGAACATTGTATGCTCCTGGGTGATAGGGGTGCTAGGAGCATCTTTTGTTCTAATAGTTGGTCTTTGACTCCAGTTGCTGACACAGAGCCCTTAAAATCCTTGTTATTTCCTGAGTGACGGGGCATTTTACACAGAGCTCCTAAATCCCTTGGGATTTCTGGATGATAGGAGCATCTCAGGCTCCAATAAAGTGACTCGCTGTGTTCCTGGAAGGAGGTTGGTCACCAGAAAGATCAAGTCATAATTAGACGCTTGCAACTTTCATCCCCACCCCTGTCCTCTAGACGGGAGAGGGGCTAGTGATTGAGCTAATAATCTACAATAATAAAAGGGTAATGAGCTAATTAGACTGGATGCCATTCCGGATGAAGCCGGGCCGGAGCAAGGCCCAGGTCCCGGGTGCCAGAGGGAAGCTGGTGCCGGCAGCCGGGGGAAGAAAGGCCTACTCTTGCACAAATTTCATGCATTGGGCCTCTAGCTGATCATAATAATATGATGAAGCTTTCATAAAATCCCATCAACTATAGGGTTCAGAGAGCTTCTCTGTTGGTGACCATATCCACGGGTGGGAGGAGGGGGTACCCATCTCCACAAGCCCATCTCCTGGGCGTGGAGCCTTCTGGACCTCGCCCTGTTCTGGCTGTTCACCTGTATCCTTTACCATATCCTTGGTAGTAACTGGTAAACAGAAGGAACAGTTTCCTGGAGTTCTGAGAGCCATGTTAGCAAATTATTGAACCACAGAGGGGAACGAGGGAATACCCAACGTTTAGCCAAGTGAACACAAGTGTGGGTACCTGGGGATCTGCTACTTGCAACTGGCATCTGAAATGGGACATTGTCTTGTGGGACTGAGCCCATGGCATATGGGGTCTGCATTAACTCCAATAACTGAATTGTGGGACTCCAGGTGGTGTCCTGAGAGGATGAGTTGGCGTGGGGAGAACACGGATTTGGCGTCAGAAGTGAATTGTGGGACTCCAGGTGGTGTCCTGAGAGGATGAGTTGGCGTGGGGAGAACACGGATTTGGCGTCAGAAGTGTTGTGGTAAATCTACTGGTTAATAGATTATTACAATCACCATTAGAAGAATAACTCACGTTAGTGTAATATGCACAACCTAAATCTACTGGTTAATAGAAAAAATAGATTATTATTACAATCACCATTAGAAGAATAACAGTCTTTTTATAAAAAAATGTTTTCATTGCTTTCAGAGTGGAAGGGAGAGGAAAAGAGAGATAGAAACATCCACAATGAGAGAGAATCATTGACTGGCTGCCTCCTGCATGCCCCACACTGGGGATTGAGCCCATAACCTACCCATGTGCCCTGACTGGGAATCAAACTGTGACCTCCTGGTTCAAGGTTGACACTCAACCACTGAGCCACACCAGCCAGGTAAGAATAACAGTCTTAAGAATAAATACACATGAACCATTCTTAGATGAAAACCAATGTCATATATGTAGCTATGTATTATTTTATATATGATAGTAAAGCTTAATTTCTATAGAATTTTTTCCTCAAAAGTACATTTAACTTAAAGAAATTAAAGTAATGTATTTTTATATTTTAAAATTACACAGTTGATTACAGTTTCACTTGTGGAATAATAGGCCATTTAAAAAATTATAGAAATATATGCAATTAATATATTCATATATTCATCAACTGGAAGGCTTTTTAGACAGATGAACATTGAAATGTTAATGGTGTGTAATAGCTCCTTCTTATTGTAAATTAAAATTAGTTACATCATCCTTATACTTAATAGCAACTATTAATTTTAGAAATCCAATTTACTTTTTAAAAAATCCTTTCAGATTCTATGTTTAAAATCTCTTTGATGGTGTCTCAGTAGAAGATTTTTGGCTATTAAAACTATTCAGTGTGGCCCAGCTAGTATGGCTCAGTGGTTGAGCATCAATCAACCTATGAATCAGGAGATCAGAGTTCAATTCCCAGTCAGGCACATGCCCAGGTTGCAGGCTTGATCCCCAGTAGGGGGCGTGCGGAAGGCAGCTGATCAATCATTTTTATCATTGATGTTTCTATCTCTCTTTCCTTCTCCCTTCCTCTCTGAAATCAATCAAATATATGTATTTTTAAAAAACTATCCAGTGTGTTCACAGAATAGATGAACAAGACCTGGGTTCAAATACTGATGCTGAACTTAGCAGAACATCAGCTTCATATTCAACAGAATATACATAAAGTTGAGGGCTCAAGTCTGCCTAGTTCATAAATCAGGCAAAATGCAAAATCTTGAAGCCTCTAAAATAATAATAACAATAATGACAAAGAAAAAAAAGGAAAAGACACTATATTCACAAAGTGACAAGGTAAACTTTAAAAGATTAGAGTTTTTTCCTCTAATATTAAAGCATTCTCCATACTGTCCTGAAAACATTCTCCTCTAACCCAACAACATATGCACTGAAATTATTTGAAACTAGTTCAATATCGAATTGGTCTAAGGCAGCGGTTCTCAACCTGTGGGTTGCGACCCCATTGGGGGTCGAATGACCCTTTCACAGGGGTCACCTAAGACCATCGGAAAACACATATATAATTACATATTGTTTTTGTGATTCATCACTATGCTTTAATTAAGTTCAATTTGCAACAATGAAAATACATCCTGCATATCAGATATTTACATGACGATTCATAACAGTAGCAAAATTACAGTTATGAAGTAGCAACGAAAATAATTTTATGGTTGGGGGTCACCACAACGTGAGGAACTGTAGTAAAGGGTCGCGGCATTAGGAAGGTTGAGAACCACTGGTCTAAGGAAATATGGACATGAAGAAATGAACAGCCCGGAATCGAATTTGATGTGAATTAGATTAGGCTACCCTGGATAAATAGGAAAGGTTATTACATCTATGTTCAGTTACCCATTGAGTTCTTTTGGGTGAATCATTGGAATTCTAAAGGCAAAGCCACAGAAACTTCGTAGCCTCAGCCTGGCAGGGTGAAAACAGAAAGGGTGCAATCCCAATGCCTGACGAAACTTGCCTGGGACAGGAGAAGCCAAAATCATCCAATCAAATAAGGATGCCTTCCTACCTTCCTTGCCTAGCACAGAGCCAGGGATGGGGAGACTTTCACTGAATATCAATTGATACTGGAATGATTTAATGATTGCATTAAATCAACATATAAGTGGATCAGAGTAGGAATAAGAAATATGCTGCCTAAAGGGAACTGAGAACTGAAGGGTGGTTCTGGCTGGTTTGGCTCAGTGGATAGAGCGTCGGCCTGCGGACTCAAAGGTCCCAGGTTCGGTTCTGGTCAAGGGCATGTACCTTGGTTGCGGGCACATCCCCAGTAGGAGGTGTGCAGGAGGCAGCTGATCGATGTTTCTCTCTCATCGATGTCTCTGGCTCTCTATCCCTCTCCTTTCCTCTCTATAAAAAATCAATAAAATATTTAAAAAAAAAAGAACTGAAGGGTGGTTCTGTAGAGACACTGAAAAGTACTGAGCTTCTCCCACATTTTGGAGCTCACTTTTTAAAATTCTCCAGACACTTGATACTAATTCCTTCTAGCGTACCTTCTCATCACTACATATACTGCTTCTGAATCAACATCTTCATCCCCGTAGGTAATTCGATAAATATTTCCATGGCAACGTGAACATTGAGAGCAGAAGTTGGCTCTGAGAGCAATGCGTATTTTAAGCAAAGTCTCTTAAGAGAATGCGGGGAATGTATCTGAATGCATTTGGAATCTAAAATGCACCAGGCGGTTTACCTACCATATCTCATTTCATCCCCCCGAAAGCCCTAAGAGGCAGTGATAATTACTCCATGTAACTTTACAAATCTGAGCAGAAGAAAAAGTACACGCATTAAAATTGAGTCCTTGATTCTCAACCGCACAATCCACGCTCTTTCAATCAAATCGCTGGCTAGTTTGTAGCCTGTCTACAATTTTGTTATTTGCAAATAATTATTCTAATGGAAAGCATTTCAGTCCACTGCCAGCAAAAATTAAAAGCAGCATTGTGCCTTAGCTCAATTTGAAAAGTTATTGCTGAAGAAAGAAATCTAAATCAATTAAGTCCTATGGTCCAGGGCTAAAATTCAATAAAAAATATATAGTATACTTTGAGAATAATTTTGTTTGAGGGATCAACAGAACCATGCTAAAAAGACATGGTTGTTATTTTTTCCTTGATAACATTACTGGGGTTCACAACTTCACAAGACGTTACTTATTAACATATTTGCTTCCTTTGATTGGAGAAGAATGGTCATTACTAAAAATGCCTTCACAACTTGCACAGCAACAAAGACAGTATAGTTAGCCAAGGAGGAAGACGTATTTCCCTGTAAAGAACGGTTAATTATATTATCACCTTAAAATCATAAAACACTTCATAGTTTCCAAGGCTCTTTCATACACATTATGTCATTTTAGCCCTTCAAAAGCCCTGCGAGATTGCCAAGGAAGATCAATTATTAACCCAATTTTATGGGTGAGCAAATTAAGGCTCCGAAAGATGAAGTGTCTTACCTAATAATGCACGCAGTTTTTATGGTGCCATTTATCCATTATTAAAGCCACATTTCTTTCTGAGTCTCCAGGTGTCTTTCTCTCCACTAATTGGGATACGCGTCTTACCATTTTTCTCCCCCGTTTTCAAAAAACGGTTTTACTCTAAAAACCACCACGGAATGGTTGCCATGACATCACCACCGTAAAACCCATCCAAAGGCTTTTAAAAACCCTGCTAATCCAGAAGACCAAACATGCAAACGCGTGAACCAGGAGAGAAGCGATTGCTGTTCAATGGATCACCGTGGATAAGAAGGGCAGCCGTTGCCCTGACCGGTTTGGCTCAGTGGATAGAGCGTCGGCCTGTGGACTGAAGGGTCCCAGGTTCGATTCCGGTCAAGGGCATGTACCTTGGTTGTGGGCACATCCCCTGTGGGGGGTGTGCAGGAGGCAGCTGATCGATGTTTCTCTCTCATCCGTGTTTCTAACTAAATAAATAAAAAAAAGAAGGGCAGCCGCGCCTGCCTGCACAGCTCCTGAGTTGTAGGATGAATGACATGCCCTCTTCTTAGCGCGCAGGGATGAGCAATGTTTCCGAGAAGCGCAGACAGGCCCCGTCATTTGTTAGCCTGAGTGACGATGAGCCCTGTGAGCTGCGAGGATGCTGCGGATGACAGAGAAGGCAGCCCGGCGGAGGCTCACCATACAAATGAGCGCAGCATCGCATTAGCGAGCAGAACGCAACCGGAGAAAGGAATGCAAAGCGAAGGAAAGCGATGGGCAGGGAGGACAATGAGATAAAGCGAAAACGGGCACCGAGGCTGCGTTACTCTGCGCGTGACTCCGCAGCTTCACGCTTTCTGCATTTCGGGCGGTGGATTTGGGGGTTTCATTTGCAATCATCCTGCAGGGGCTGTGGAAGGAATGCAAACAAGTAACGAAATTCATCCAAAGATAGTCAGGTTGGAAGACCAGACAGGAGTGAGCCAGGTCCACGTGTCCTATTTATTCATCATGGGACTGTGATTTAGGGGGTTCGAGGCACCTAGCTCATACCCGATGATTTGTGACCTGGAGGCAGCCTGATGTTGCCCATTTATTTATTTGTCTCTCTTATTTTCATATTTATTTTTAATGTTTTTACTGACTTGAGAGAGGGGGGAAGGGAGAGAAAGGGAGAGAGAGAAACATCAATGAGAGAGAAACATCAATCGGCTGCCTCCTTGCCACCCCCCACTGGTGATGGAACCCACAACCCGGGCATGTGCCCTGACCGGGAATCAAACCTCTTGGTTCATGGGTCGACGCCCAACCACTGAGCACACCGGCCGGGCTCTTTATTTGTCTATTTTAAATCTGATTTCCAAGGTATTATCTGCTCTAGAAAGAGTCAACAATGTCTTCAGACGAATCATAATAGATTTCACCAGGATCTTGGAAAGTACAAACTCTTACGTACAGTAAGACTGTGAGTTGTTAATACCACATACAGTGTCAGAAGTAAAAATGTAGACATGGTTACAGGGCATTTATGTTAAACTCGGCTTCTACTGCCGACTCTTGGACACAACGGATCCGAGGGCTGACTGCTCTCATCTTACTTGGAAGCATAACGTACAGGTTTCACAGTATGATCTACTCACCATCATCTTTTAACATGCAATGGAGCCTGTTTTATAAGCTCGACACAAATCACATTAATGCTACTATTTCTGCTAAGCCTGGATTTTCATAGCACTGCAAGCGTCAGGAACCCGTGTCGAGGAGTCTCCTGACAGATCAGATTCCCATTTAAGTGATATAAAATAAAGTGCATTTTAGTGGGGCTGTGCCCTCGCTTATTTTTCAAGAACCAGATGCAGCTTGGAGATGAACGGGCATCATGCAGTCCTGCAGTGATATGTCCAAGTTCATTTAAAGTCGGCACGCATCCTGTATGCTCAAAACCCGCTTTCATCATCAGTAACCGTAGATGCCTCAAGAAACCTTTGATTCTCTTGTCTAATTTCTGTTACAAAAAAAAAAACAACTAAGAGGTCTACCAAAACTAAAATAATTGACTCTGGCAGATGTTTTCGAACATTCAAATGAAAATTACAAAACAGTTCCATCCAGTAATTAATTTCATTACCTTTTATGGCCGATTCTCTTTAAATAAAGCATTGGGAGAGGGGAGAGATGAGAGCAAGATCAAAGGTTTCATAGCGACACGACTGAGGGTCAAATTAGATGCCTGATTACAACTGATCTTAAAATATTCCAGCCGAAAATATCAGCCATGTTCCTTGATCAGAATCTCTTTGATCGTTAGAGAACAAGTTTTTATTTTAGTAACAGCGGAGTAATTTACTGAGGAAAATTTTATATACTCTTTGAATTTTGCCAGTATCTCTGGGGGCCACACCCACAGATGACAGGGATCCTTCCAATTGAAGACCATGCCAGTTCTAGTTTATCACATTATCTAATAGAATCAGTGGTCGGCAAACTGCGGCTCGCGAGCCACAGTTTGCTGACCACTGTCATAGATGATCAAACCCACCCACAGTATCCCTGAAATCTAAGATGCTGGAATATCCCTCCAGTCAACACATGATACAGGCAGGTCAAGCTCTCTCTACACAATTTAAACTTGAAGGCAAGGCATATTATCCAGTTCTTTGTGGGCTCGATCCCCAGGAGGCAATGTGCAGGAGGCAGCTGTTGGATGATGTTTCTCTCTCATCAATGTTTCTCTCTCTCTATGCCTCTCCCTTCCTCTCTCGCTAAAAATCATACTTAAAAAAAAGAGTCATGACCCAAACACAAAGTGAACCTTATGAGACTGATATCTGCCTTCTACCTGCTCACCTAGCTTTGTGCTGCTTTAAGTTGCGGGCCTCAAACCCAGTGCAGGGGCAACCTCTTTGGGGTCCTCCATATTCTGGGGCCTCACAGCTCAGCTGTATTTTTTTTTAAATGCTGCCCTTGACATACTCATTACACTGCAGTCAAGGCAAGATGGATACTTATTTAAAATGAACCTCTGCCTAGCTAGTGTTGCTCAGTGGTTGAGCGTTGACCTATGAACCAGGAGGTCACGGCTCAATTCCATGCCCAGGTTGCGGACTCGATCCCCCAATGTGGGGCATGCAAGAGGTAGCCAATCCATGATTCTCTCTTATCATGGATGTTTCTCTCTCTCCCTCTCCCTTCTCTCTGATATCAATAAAACTATATTTTTTTAAAAATGACCCTCTGAGAGCTCCCTTTTCCTAAGGAAAATTAAATCTTATAAATTCTTTTGTGACACAAATCGCATTATAAACTATTCATGCATCTGATTTAAAGAATTTCCATCTAAGTACCCATTTGTAAATTCAAGGCTCTCGTCTACAGAAAAAGCAAATCTTAAAATCAATATTCACCCCTGAGTTAAACTTCAAATATTAGAAAACTCTAATTACACGAGTTCCATTGTAACAAGGGAAAATGTTTAAAAAACTGAATGTTTTGACAGCATTACATTTAGAAAAGTGAAAGTTAATCTCAGAACTCTGAAACCAATTTTCAAAAACAAATGTGCAGTCATTGCATTCTCACCAATTTCTTATTGAATTAATAGAGTTTTATTTAAAAAATCAATTCAGTATGTTTCTTTGGATTATTTTTGGTCCATGGGGACAACATACAAAATGTTATGACTTTTAAGTTTAAATCATTGGTAATACTTATAAAAATCTGTTGTGCAATATGTATAATTGAGTTTGAAGATGAATAACAGAAGTATTCATCCTATGAGTGTTTCATCTAAACTTAGTTCTAAAAATATTACATAATGATTAATGGATATTTGAAATAACACTATATTCAGAATTAGTTTATATAAAGTTTTGATATCTGATGCTACATAAACGAAGATGGCAAAGCCTACCCTATCACCAGTTTTTCATATTTTTTCTCTGTATGGTTCCTGGTCTTAAAGGATATATGTATACATACATTTACACACACACACACACACACACACATTTTAATTTACATTCTTAAGAAACTAGAAAACAAACGTTGGCCACAAAAAAAACCCAGTAAATGAATGCAAAATCCTGGTGTATAGGCCGATGCTAACCACAAGGAAAAAAATCCCTACTTAGAAAAAAATATTTCTAGGTCAATATGCAAATATTACTTGAAAGCATTCTTTCTTTAAAAATAAGTTGTTTCTCTTGAGAGGTTTTACAAATATCAGCTGTGTTGGTATAACGTTTGCAAGCAACCAAATTTGGGGATCAAAGTAGATTTTTATAATGAATCTATATATGAATCCTAAATAACATTCAACAGCACACAGATGGGCTTGCAGGTGGTAATGTCTTAACCACCAAAGCTACTCAAGAGGAAGCATGTGTCAGTGCTTGAAGTAACAATGGACACACAGCTGCTCGAAGAATTCTCCAGTCCCTCCAGGTGACATCTTCTGTCCATCATTTGGCCACTAGTCTGTCTCCAATAGTCTCAACTCACTCCACGGTGTCAGTGTTACCATTCCTGAATGTGCATCCTGAACAGGTGTGCGTGTGTGTTGTGTATGTGTGTGTATGTGTGTGTGTGTGTGTGTGTGTATAATATAAATATTCTTTTAAAATATATTTTTATTGATTTCAAAGAGGAAAGATAGAAACATCAATGATGAGAGAGAATCATGAATTGGTTGGAGCCCACAACCTGGGCATGTGCCCTGACCGGGAATCAAACCATGACCTGCTGGTTCATAGATCAATGCTCAACCACTGAGCCACGCCGGCTGGGTGCTTATGATATTTTCTGTATGAAAAACAATCTTTGAAACATCAGGATTTTATTCTGATTTTTGAAGGGTGATGGACAGTCATTTGTGGCCTAGGCAGATAGGAAGCTTCCATGTTTCTCATTCGAAGGGAATGAATAATTTTTCTAGATCCTGGATCTTTCACACCATTTTTTTTTACATGAACAGTTGTTGTTCATGCTTCAGTCTGGCTAGGTCATTGCAGGGCAGGGTCGGAGGCAGGGAGGCCCTTTCTGGGCACCAAAGCTAGTCATGAAGAGTTAAACTCTGTTCCACACTCTTGTAGCGGGATTACCTCTTTATTTCTGAAAGCTGAACATTTCCCTTTCATACCTCATGCTTCTATTTATCGACAACAGCCAAATACATACCGTGCTTTATGGAACAGCCTTCCAAAGGCAGCCCAATCCACTAGACTGACTTGAATTCTCTGTTTATTTATTTAGCATAAAGCCACAGAAAGGGTATTGATCACACATTATAAATATTCCAAATGGATTCATATAATCGTGTAAATTTTTCCCTCCATAAATACTGTGAACGGCAGCAGTTAGATCAATTACTCTTACCATGTGAAGAATTATCATACCTTTACGTATTTGGCAATTGGACAAAAAAAATTGCTGATCCTTTTAACTCAAGTTTTGCTTATACTTTATACCATATTTATTTGTCCGATGTAGCGAGTTTAAACCATTTTCAAGATTAAGTCATTACTATAGAATGAAATATTGTCTTTTGATTTTTTCCTATTTACAAATGAATTTCTCAAACTTCTGACTTCACACTTTCTCAAACTTTCTCAACTTTTCCACCCCCGGGGGAAAAAAAACATATGTGCACGCATACCTTCTGCCATTGGTGCTAGACATGAGTTTTATTTTTGATTATTATTATGGCAGCTTTATTTTTGTCTCAAAGGATGTTATCATGGTATATTACTGTGACCCAGTTTTAAACAATGGGAAGTAAGTTTGTGTTAACCTAGCTTTGGTGTCTCACAACCTGTTCCTTCACAGACACTGCACCTTGAACTTTAAATTACAGTATTCAATTTCTTAGTTGGTGAGAGTTCAATACACAGAATTCCTTTATTTTTATTTTTTGTGTGATGAGGGCCAGAGAGAGAAAACATGTTATTAAAGGGACAATGGATGAGATAAGGAAACCAGAACCGCAATTGCAGGCCCTGACTGGGTAGCTCAGTTGTTCAGCGCATCCTCCCCATGTGCCAAGGTTTCGGGTTCGGTCCCCCATCAGGGCACATACAAGAATCAACCAAGGAATACATACATAAGTGGGACAACAAAATTTCTCTCTCTATCTCTCTCTCTCTCTCTCTCTCTCTCTATTCCCCCCTCCTTCCCTCCCTCAAGTTGATTTTTTTTTAAGTAATAAATCGGATTGAAGGCAAACACAAACAGTACTGACGCTTCAAACAACCGTAGCAAGACATGGAGGAAAATACTGAGAAAGATCTCTTAGAAAAGAAAAAAAAATCTAAAATACCGAAAGCAAGGTGATAGTCTGAAGGACAGGCACAGATCAAGAGACCTATGAATTAGAGGTGCTGTAGAAAATTTTACATAGAAAATAATTAAAAACTCAGATGAGAAGACAGGTCTTCGAGGAAGAGAAAAGAGACCTATGCGTGTAGACTGAAATGCTTGAACACTTTCCAAGGGATACGAAGGACTTAAAAATTAACAGACACATGTTGGCAAATACCTAGGGACTGTCTCAAAATAAGCATTTAACGCAGCTCCCCAAAATAAATGGACAATGCTCTTACAGCTTCAATCTCCAGTGACCAATTTATTTCAATAATGACGAATGTTGAGAGAGCGCCAACACTGGGAAAGTGAGTGTGAAAGTAGTCGGTTAGAAGAAATCTAAGTTCTTAACTTGCAACGGCAAGCCCTTCTATTATGAGTCAGCAGCAACATACTATGGCAGTAGTGCACATTATCAAAAAAGGCTAACGCTCCACCCCTCATCCTGGAAATGTGAACTGTAAGTCAAATCAAATAAAATGGATCCCATAAAAAAGGGGGCTCGGGCAACATGGGACTCCTACAACAGCTAAGTTGGCAAAACCTTGGCTTGACCTTAAAGAACTATCCTTGTTAGAATTATTTCCAAATCAATAACCATTAGACCCAAACAATGTTGATTTGTGCCTTTCTGAAAGGTAAATGGCTCAAACCAAATCACTGCAATAAAATCCTCCTCTCTAACAGTATCCATTTCAACAGGAAGCCAATAAATGTGACTCTCATGAAAAGCCAATAAATAATGAAAAGCCCAGCATTTTATTTTTAATCAGCAAAAATTTAAATACAGTGTCAGTACTGCACTTATTCACTGATATGTAGAATGCGCAGTTTCAAAAATGGAGAAGCATGCATTTGTTCAATATTATAATGCCGTCTGAGGAGTCTAAAAGTTTATATGTATTGTCTCATGTGCAAATAGGCATGAAAATATACATCTGAATGCAGAGGATAATATTCACCATTATTAAATATGTTTACATGGATTTCTTCAAGTTATCATCAAAATGTCAACAGAAAGTGGACACCGTGTGGAATAATATATTTGTAGAATTCTGAGACACCTTGATCTGCTCCAACTTCTTCAGAAACTGCTTTTTAGAGCGATAAACTAGCCTATTATAAATACATACATTTTTTATTTTTAAAAAACTATTTTTATATTTATTGATTTCAGAGAGGGAGAGAGAGAGATAGAAACATCAATGATGAGAGAGAATCATTTGGCTGTCTCCTGCATGCCCCCTACTGGGGATCGAGCTCACAACCCAGTCATGTGCCCTAGACTGAAATCGAACCCGGGACCCTTCATTTCACAGGCCAATGCTCTATCCACTGAGCCAAACCAGCTAGAGCTTTTTAAACATTTTTTAAAGTATATTTTTATTGATTTCAGAGAGGAAGGAAGAGGGAGAGAGAGAGAGAAACATCAATGATGAGAATCATGGATCCGCTGCCTCCTGCACGCCCCCTACTAGGGCTCAAGCCCACAACTGGGGCATGTGCCCTGACCTGGAATTGAACAGTGACCTCCTGGTTCATAGGTTGATGCTCAACCACTGAGCCATGCTGGCCGGGCAATCCATACATATTTTAATAGCCATAATTCAATTCTAAATCTAGTGTTCGTTTTTGCACAATATGTTTCTGGATTTAAATTAGGGGATAGTTCTCTGAATGGTTTCGAAAGCAGTTCACTGGTAATGAAGCACTGTGGATGATTTTAGGCAGCGACAATAAGACCACACTGTAAGAAACATTCATCTCCTATCTAATGACAGCCTCCAGAAACAGTAACACTCATTAAAAACATGACCGAAGAGGGATAAGGAAAGAGTGGCATATGATATGTTGACAGGATGGTAATAATAATCATAATTATAGGAACACGACTTGCTTGTGTCAGGCACTATGCTAAGTGCTTTAGTGACATGCATTATTTAGTGAAATCCTCACATAAAACTTGTAAGGTGAATAGTATCATTATCTCTATTTTACAGACGATGATACAGATATAATTAGTGAGTTTAAGGTTACGGGTTATTGAAGTGGCGAGACCATAATTCAAACCTAAGCCATGCTTTTTAATTATTGTGCTATTTAGCTACCTCCATACTGTCACAAAATTGAAAAGATTTCATTAGATTTGGCATTTAGAGATCACTCTTGAATTAAAGACAGTAGGTTGTATCAAGAGTGAGAGGATAAAATAGCAAAACTATTTTCCTCTCTAAACATTTTCATTCAAATACTTCTTTTCACAATTTTTATCATATATGTAATTTTTGGAAACATTACCTTCAGTTTCATAATACCTTCACTTACTAAAACATGAAAGTTGCCCAAAGACAAAGAAAAGAGTCAAAAGTCAGGAACAGATAGTTTTCAGGAAAAGACTATATTCACAATATAATTACATAGAATAGAGTTATGTATATATTAGAAATTCACAAGCTCACTTATAATGAAGACAGACAAATTTAACCACCAAGGCAACACTTTAACCTATAAGGCCATTGGAAGCAGCATCAAGATTTTAAATGCATATAACTTTTCATTTAATGTTTAGTATTATATGTGAGTTTCTCTCATCAAGACTTTGCTATTTCACCCATAATAAGGGTAACTGCCAATTCTCAATGATATTTAAAGATAATCAGATACAAAAATAGTGATGACATACCACATTTCCTTCTTGGTGGGGAATGTTGGAGTACCGACAAAAAGCCATCATGTAGCTTTATGAAGCAAGGAGTTTGTTTGGTTCTTGCTGTTGAAACCAATCCATAAAATGAAACAGTTCAATCCCACTGTATAATTTATAAGAAATCAAATTAATGGTGCTGTAAACAACTCAAATATGTTTATCCTGTTCAGAGGACAACCTTACAAGATTTTTTTTTCTCATTAAACTTATTTCTGGGTAATATGTCCGATAGAACTACTGTAATATGTCTGCTAGAATTACTTTAGATAATTACTGAAATGTCTCAGGAAATAGATAAGTTATGACATATTATGTACCGTTCCTCAGGTTAGTTTGAGTCACCATTTCTAAGAAGACAGTACATTTACAAGTTGTCATGAAATTATTAACCTTAAACAAAAATATTTCTGAAATTTTAGTGGAAATTATGTTTACATAATACACTTAGTGTGGCTATTGCTTAATTAATTGATTTTAAATAAATGTGATACTGTATGTGCATAGGTAAGTGCTCAAATATTTACATGCAAGTTTAAGAGATCCTTTCATATAAAAATTTTATTTTGCAAATTTTATTCCTTCTTGCTTAAAAATAATTATTTTAACAAATTATTAAACTGAAAAAGATGCTTTTATTTTCAATGAGAAAAAATCTTACAGAAAAATGAATTCAGTCATATGCATAATCTTGCAAGTAAACCATTTTCTTTCAAGAATGTCCTACTGCATAACTGTATTTGTTTTTCTATCTAATGCAAATTAAATGAATATTAATCTGCGATATTATGCATTTTCTTCTAAAATGTCACTCAAAAGCTTATCTGCGTTGCTGAAAGAATTGAAAAATAAATAATTTGCATACCCATGAGCTCTACCGGGCATTCATTTTCAGTGTAAAATAAGAACCAAATAATGCTATTAAGGGGGGTGTAATGAAGGTAAAAGGGGAACCCGGGCACAAAACATGCTCACTCACTCAGACACAGATACACACACAAATGGCAAGAGTGATGCCTTGGAAATAATAAAAAATTCCAATCACAGAAATGTAAATCTCAACAGATTTTGATAAAACGGAACCTTTCTATCCACACCTTGTTACTGCTTGCCTTCACACACCAGTCAGATTATGCCTCACTAAACACAGCTTTCACACTTAAAGTCCAGAGAGTACACACCGTAAACACAACATGGAAGTCACGGCATTTGACTGCCAGGGGAGACAATGGAAGATCCATTGCCATGTTGAGATCTATTTCTCCGATTTCCACAGTACGTTACCTTAAGAACAATAACAGGTAGCTGACAATTTGTGAATTCAAAATCGTCCGCCCACCCTTCTGGGTCATTCAAAAATTGGTGGTATTCAGAATCCATATCACACCCATAAAGTGAACAGTATGGCTTTAATTTATTACACTTTGACCAAGAATCCATCAGAAACGCCAATCTTTTCATGTCCCCAATTTGGCTATGAAGGAGCTTGGGGTTTCCAGACTGATACTTTTTATTTATTTACTTTTAAAGTCTATTTTTATGGATTTCAGACAGGAAGGGAGAGGGAGAGAGAGAGAAACATTGATGTGCTGCCTCCTGCATGCCCCCTACTAAGGATCTAGCCTGTAACCCAGGCACGTGCCCTGACCTGAATAGGAACCAACAACCTTTCGGTGCACAGTACAATGCCCAACCAACTGAGCCATACTAGCCATGGCGAGAGATGAATCTTAAGGGCATTTTTAATCCTGGGAATCTTATGATTTTATGTCCCCAAAAAAGTTTCACTTCTAAAAAAATAATTGCAAAGGAAGTTATCATCCCGTTGATTTTTATAATAAATGTGGAAAGTATTCTTATGTGGGATGAATTTAGTGATGACTATCAATGGTCATTTTTCATATAATGGTTAATCGTCACGAGATTGCATTTTGTGAACAAATACTTAATACATTTTCATTGGGGGTATTTGTTGAAATCTATTTTTCTATTATGCTTTGGGATAATAGTCATGTGTTTCTTTAAGATAAGACAGTCAGAACACAAGGCCACAGCAACACAGAGCCTTTGCTAATTCAAGGCTAACAGGAGAGATAGTTTAATTAGTTTGCTGCTATGATCTATTTAAGTGAGCAGCCAGGGAAAGGTCTGCTAGCAAAGAGACGTGCAAATGCATGGTGAGGCCATTCTCTTTGCCTCTACGCAACCGTCACAGAAGAAGGGAACAGGTAGCTTACACACTAGAGTGGAGAAGGGAGAAAGATTACTAAAAAAGAGGAGGCCAGGCTGGTGTGGCTCAGTGGCTGTTGGCCCATGAACCAGGAGATCACCAATTTGATCCCAGTGGGCTCCATCCCCAGTGGGGGGAGTGCAGGAGGCAGTCAATCAGTGATTCTCTCTCATCGATGTTTCTATCTCTCTCTCCCTCTCCCTGAAATCAATAAAAACATTTTAAAAAGTGAAGACAAAAAGGAATCATATGTCAGCAGAATATATGTCTATATAGGGATATTGGCACCTTAACAATAAACTTGTACATAAGGAACTAATTTCAAATATTGTGAAACCTTCTGTTTCTTGATTATCATTAAAATATTCAGAAACCTTTCATAATTATTTAATAGTAACCAAAGAGCTTAACATTTCCCCCTTTGCCTATAATCAAGGTTATCAGCTTTTACATTTAAACTGAAACAGTTTATTAATATTTTCCTGTTTGCTGGTTTAATAAATAGTATACTTTTTATATTGCCTTTGTTTACTATAATATTTAGAGAAACAAATGAAAGGAAAATTAAGAATACATAAACATACTTTGTGTAATTTTTTCCACAAACATATGTTGGACATCTATGTATCATCGTAGATCACTTCAGTCTGAGAGGCAAATTCCATGGATAAATATTACTAATTAATTCACGTAAGACCCTTCTATAGGCCAAATGAATTTTAAGGGATAATTCTTGCATCCTACAGTAGATTATGGAATTCTGATTCCAATTGAAAATCATAAGAAAAAATCAGTAACTAATAGAAAAAGTAATCTAAACTATTTTTTAACTTGCTACTTGGTCTAATAGGTATTAAATAAATAAAATCTATTGCAAAATATAAGTAGTAAGTATGAATTTTGGCTTTAACTTTGGAAAGGTTAATTTGAAGGTGGTGTCTGATCTTTTACTATTATTCACATTACATGGTTAATAAAATAAAAGAGCTAATATCCTAATCTTAATTTTATGACTCATACTTTAAAAGTTGGAAAATTTAAGTATTGCAATTACATAGCAATCAATTTATTTTATATTAAGGCACACAAAAAAACATAATGAATATCCTTTTAGGACCTTTTCTTACAACAAGAGATATAATGCACATGACTAGTTATTTCATAAAACTCCATTTAAATATGCACAATACACACACAGGAAAAGAAAGCCAAAAAAAATCTAAAACCTGAAAACATGAAGAGGTATTATTACTTAGTATTTTATTTTTCCTCTGATTTTAAATCTTACATTTTTGACATAGTGTCCAATAAAAGACACACACACACACACACACACACACACACACACACTAGCAACTCAGAAGACCCAGAACATGATAAGAGAAGAGAACAATAGTGATAATTTTGGTAATTGTATTTGGAAGAAGATCGCAGAGATAATGACAGAGAAGAATCAGGCTGCTTGGTAAGATGGAACCACAGAGAGAAAAATAATCAAATAAATTATTTGTTTGAATGCCAAAAAATCATAATTGTTATTTTCTCTTCTGTAAATAATTCTGTGGACTAGTAATGCTGTTCATTTTCTCATTTTAATAGCAAAAATCATGAATTCGCTGTTAGACTAAAAATTATTACTTACAAATTCTATTAGTTGTTACAAAGCATGACTTTTATTTATAATCATGAGCTGATATACAATCCTCATTAAGAACTGGCTTTTTTGAAAGTTGATTATAATTCTTAAACCCTTGAATTAGTATTTCTATTTTATTCGTGACTGAAATTTTGCCAATTTTTCCAATGTCCATTAAAGGACATTTAAAGTATAAATTCACAGATACATTTGATTGTGAAATAAAATTTTAGCCCTGGTTGGTGTGGCTCATCTTTCTCCACTTCTTATAAAGAGCTCTATCTTCTCTTTTGTTTTGGTCATGTCTTGGATTGTTTAGTTTTACAACCACATTTAGTTATACAGTGGGGCCTTGACTTCCGAGTTTAATTCGTTCCGAGACCGAGCTCGTTAAGGAGCTCGTTAACTCAAATTACTCTATCAACTCAATGCAAAAAATCGGCGGAGAGACAGCTGGTATCTCAAAAAACTCGTTAGTCGGGACACTTGTCAGTCAAGGCCCCACTGTATATTTCTAAACCATATAATTCAGTTGCACCTATTCTTAGAGCTTCGTATAGTAGAATCACGGGTGCAAATTGTTCCTGTGTTGTGTTCCTTTCACTTAACATTCTATCTAGGAGTTCTGTCCACTCTGTTACTAGCGTGAATGTTAATATGCCTGAACTGACCAATTATTATTTTTTGATATTTAATGTATTTTAAGAAATTCTTACTTATCCCAACATCATGAAAGTATTTCCCTCTGTTTTCTTCTAGAAGCTTAGTATGTTGCCTTTTCTACTTAGATCCTCATTCCATATCAAGCAGTTTTGTGTAGGTGGTATGACAAAGTAATCCTATTTCTGCTTTTCCCAAACAAAAACCCAAATTGTGGAACCATTTATTCAGAAGTTCACCCTTTCTCATATACTGTTTCATTATGGCCCTGTCATATATGAAGTGTCCATATATCCGTCCATCATTTTCTAGGCCAGCTTGTTCTTAACAGCATTTTGTAAATTTAGTTGTTTCAGGGAAGATGGCTACAAAGTCAATAAGGCACACCCTTTCTTTCAATTGTCTCTTATTCTCAAACTTCATTGAAAAACTGCTGAGGAAGCAGTCAGTTGCAGTAATCTGACATATCTTTACATTATTTTGAAAGATTACAAGAAAAGTATTACCATGTTCCTCGTGATTCACTGGCACTTGTGGTTAAGCAAAAAAAAAAAGTTAGAACTCAAGGTCAAGCTTTTTATTATTTTGTATTATCGTAAGTGAATAATTGCATATGTAAAATGTTTCTCTTATGGGAACACAATTCACCACCCTCTGACTTTAGAATTCATGCCCATGGTTTGAGATCATTGTTAAGTTGGAGTTACTAAAAGTGAATCCCTCATCCAGAGCTCCTGTGAGTTATGAAAAGGATGAGGATTTCCACGGCCTGCCAGAGATTATGCATTTGCTGGTGAGCCTACTGCCTAAGGGTGTTTCTAGAATATGATAACTACAATCACAAGGCTTCAATTTATTTAGGGCCCCGTGTGCTCCTGTTCTACCCTTCAGAGCAGACATAATTCCTCCAGGCTTAGTCTATTTTCTAAAAGTGAGAACACTCACTTAAAATGCCTGTGCTTAGGTTCTATTCTCAATCTTTAGCCAAGAGAGAAAGACAGCTGAAAACCCAACTTTTAATATTTAACCAAAAAAAAAAAAAAAACAGTTTCGTGTTAGCAAGCTCACTGTAGATTCTCCAATTCAATGACCTCCTCATAAAATAATCACCTCTTGAGTCATAATGTAGTTTCAGACCAAAATTTTAAAAGTACTTCATAATACTCATTAATTTAAAAATACAAAGATAAGCCTTCTTAGTCGACAAAATGCATCTTGTAAAAAGAATGATATTTCTTTTTCTTTAAGCTCTGACCATGATCTTACTATGTTTAGTTGTTATGATCTTGCTGTTCTATATCTGTGGTAAAAATGATAATATGATTCTGGAGAAGGAGCTAGATGAAGAAAGACAACTGAAAAATATTTGGCATAATTATCGTAACAGGCTTAATATGTTTTACATTCATAACCACTGCCTTTCAGAAACTATGTCAACACAATATCCTGTATGAAGTAGCTTATGTCAGTAATAAAATGCACTGGTAGAATTTTGCCGATCACTTTTTGAAATTACGTGGTCTTTCAAAATGATGAAGCTAGTAATTAAATTGGGAAAATATAGATTTTCCATCTCTGTGTATTACTCACAAATTCTGTATTTGAGGTTGGACATTTGTGAACAATAAAGTCTCTGATAATTATTTTTGAACACAGATATGAAACAGCAAAGAAACCAGAAAGCTGTTCTAATCCTTGTTGTTGAGATGGTCCTGATATGTCAAAAACAAAGTCAACTTCTCCAGACGGACTCAGATCCATTATATTGGAGGGAGAGGTAAAGAGAACTCTCTGAAATTTAAGGAAATACTAGCTAGACAAACGAAATATCTCACTGTGGCAAGGCAAAAGGAATCTTCATGAGTATATTATATTGCTCATTCCATGCCAACCATCAATGATCATAGATAGCATCATTAGGCAATGTTTCAAAGGTCAGATAGAAGTTATGGTCTGGTCCCAGCAGAGGACAAGGACATCATATTCCATGGCTTACAAACAGATAACTTCCATACATGCTTGTTCAAGTGACAAAGATAAAGATATCAGAAAGTCGAGAAGTATAGGACTAACGAAGGTCGTTAGGAATAGAGTTCCATGAATTCTAAGTGGAATATACGAGCCTTAAAAACCAACCCAGAGATGTTGTTTTCCATTAGCTTTCACTGTGGCAATCCAAATAATTTTGATGCCTCTCATACATTCAGCCTAGAATCTCTAAAACAGTGGTTCTCAACCGTCCTAATGCTGCGACCCTTTAATACAGTTCCTCATGTTGTGGGGACCCCCAACCATAAAATTATTTTCGTTGCTACTTCATAACTGTAATTTTGCTACTGTTATGAATCATAATGTAAATATCTGATATGCAGGATGTATTTTCATTGTTATAAATTGAACATAATTAAAGCATAGTGATTAATCACAAAAACAATATGTAATTATATATGTGTTTTCTGGTGGTCTTTGGCGACCCCTGTGAAAGGGTCGTTGGACCCCCAAAGGGGTCGCGACCCACAGGTTGAGAACCGCTGCTCTAAAACATGCCAACCCTTGTTTACAACTCACAATCAATCAACAGATGGGCCAAACTCCAACAACCACACACAAGACACCTCCGACCTCCCAATAGAGATGCCAATAGATTGTGGAGACAAGCGTGCACCAGTTTGGTTGACAGACTGTTAAAACCCTCCTGCAGAATGCTGACATAGAAGACATTCCCACCACCTTCAACTCAAGTCATTTCACACAATCTGTGAAGGAAAACAGGCTTAACCAACACACACATGAAAAGGAATACAACTGGAATCATATTATACTGATTGCATTTCAGAACATCTTTAATATTTGTCATTTTACTTTTAAAAATAGAGTAAGTCTTTTTTGTAGACTTGTGACCATGCTCTGGCTGCCTGGACTAGGGATTTCTAACTACACACACACACACACACACACACACACACACACACAGAGTAATTCTGTGATGTTTCATAGAACTAGTTCAGTGCCTTCTGTTTGGTAAATACTAGTAGGCATTGCTGATAGAATTTATACATTTCCCAGGCTATAAAGACCACATACAGACCAGAAGCACAGTGCCCTCTGGTGCACAGATACAACATAAAATAAAACATATATATCACATATTTACATATTGACACACAAATGCAAAGCTAAGTTTTGCTTCTCTATGAATGTTCAACAAATCACTGGGAATCGTAAGTTTCTATCTCAAAGAAATGAGCCAATCAAAACTTCCATAAAACATTCTCTATGGCATAGACTCAGGCACAGTTGTATAACCTCTATTTAATGGTTTCATTGGGCTTGAGGGCAGGAAGTCTGTTGGATTTCACATACAGCTTCTTTTGTGTAACTATTTAGAGTTAAACATAGAAGAGCAGTAAAAGTTAAAGCCCCTATATCTCAATCCCTTCTTCTTTCTTGGCCTTTGCTATCATGTCCTGTTTATCTTTTTCCTTCTATTCCATTGCCATTTCCGCCATTGCCATAGTATGAATGGACTCAACTTCTCAATGACTCGTACAAGACACCATTTCCACTGAAGCTCAGAAAACGTAACAACACAGCGTAGCATAAGTAGAAAGGAAAACACCATTCGGGAAAATTCACTGAACAGTGTTTACGATGATGAACTCAGCCTCCAAGTTCACTGGCATTGACCTGAAGGCACAGAAGGATTCTAGGATCTGAAAGGGACCCACAAGGGGTCACCGTTATCACGTTTTCCTGGAATATGTTACGTTACGTCGATGAGAAATACACTGAGTGGCCAGATTATGATGACCACCCCATCAGTACAATGAAGTGAATTAGTTATGTAAATAATAATAATAATAAAACCTTGAGAGCATTTGCTTAGGACATTTTCAATATTCAGTATTTTTGGAAGTGTCAATGAAGTACTGATGGGGTGGTCATAATCATCTGGCCACTCAGTGTGTGTTTAAATGACAAAAACATGACGGAGGCGAATGGTCAATAAGAACCCTCCTGATGACAACCCTCTCCCCTCGGAAACTCTCCCTTAGAGAAACCCATTCACATACAGCCTCCCAGGCAGAGAGCTCTGCACCGGCCTGCCCTGGGCCCCCAGTACCTGTATATCTTGTATCTTGTGCTAAATCCCTGCCGGCTTCGGTCCACAAAATCAGTGTATTCCTGTGAGCGATGGAAGGGTCCCTTGTCATACAGGAGCCAGTCGAAGGGGCTTGTGGCATGCTGGTCGGAGACGGCAGCAACGGCGAACACCCAGCAATGCAGACTCAGGGCTATCCACTCCCATAGAGCCATCAGAGAGAGCACTTCAGCACCGGCTCCGCTGCGCCATACCATGCTTCCTCTGGGCACTTGGCGCCTTCATCCTCTTAGCTTGCCCTCAACACCTAGACGAAACACACAGGCCGTCAGTGAGCGCCCGAAGCGTGCTTTCCAGCATGAAGCTGTGGAGGAGGCTGATATATTTTTTTAAAAAAAAAATCTAGTTCCACCCATGCTGTTGCAAAAGGCAAGAGTTCCTTCTTTTTTACCGCAGCGTAGTATTTCATTGTGTAGATGGAACTGGAGAGCATTATACTAAGTGAAATAAGCCAGTCAGAGAAAGATAAATACCTCATGATTTCACTCATTTGTGGAATATAGAGAACAACATAGACTGATGAACAGGGACAAATCCAAAGACAGAGAAACAGCAATCAGACTATTAATCCCTAGAGGGAAAGTAGGGGAGGGAGGGGGCAAGGGGAAGAGATTAACCAAAGGACTTGTATGCATGCATATAAGCCAAACCAAAGGACATGGACAACAGGGGGATGAGAGCATGAGTGGTGGGGGGAGGATGGGGGTTTAATGGGGGGATGAGGACACATTTGTAATACCTTAACTAATAAAGAATTTAAAAAATAAATAAATAAATAAATAAATAAATCAAAAAATATCTAATAGCATTGCTTTAAACTGGACCATTGCAAAAGTGACCAAGGCAACTCAAATGACTGTGATCTGTCACAGCTGTGTCCCTGTCGCCCCCGTGTCCCTGTGAGTGTGTTGGGAAGGAAGGCATGAGTCACAAGGGGCTCCTCATGCCAGTGTCTGCAGTAGATCGTGAAGCCCTACAAAACCACAAGGAAAAGTCCGGACTCACAATTCTTTTTATTATTTTTTCTGCTTATAAATGTTTTATAACGTTGAGCACTTTATAAATAATGAATGTTTAATTATATTATAATTTGTTATAAATTTTAATGCTAAGTGTACTTGATTATTTAGTTATGTTAGGACAATTCTTGCAAATGAATTAAAGATATTTAGGTCGTTATTTTCATAACGTGGATGAAATTGGATGGACTAAAACTATGGGTTTAGGAATAAATAAATAAATGTTTATATATGTTTATATATGTTTATATATGTGTGTGTCTATCTGTCTATCTCTCTATATAGATAAATAAAGGAATGGATGGGTGTGTGGAGGGGGGAGAGTAGAAGTGTGTGTTGGCTCAGCTATTTTTTCCCATTATCCTATTAGAAACAAACCTTCCTGATTATTTAAACAGAATCATAGTTAAATTATGTTTAGGATCTTTAAAAGATTTCACTGTGCCCCTATGTATTATTCATGAGATAATTAGGCATACCTACAAAGTTCACATACACACAGAACCTAAGACAATGCAGATTATATGTAAACTGTGAACCCGTATATATTAATTTTAGGAACATTCAAAAATAAAGTAACAAGAGGCATGATCCCAGGGTGGCAGAGCAAAGCAACTTTACATGAAGCAGCTGATGCAACGTCTAGACACCACACACAAAAAATCCTACAAATAATCTGAATTCAAGTCTACTTTCTCTCTTCACCAATTTTTCCAACATTATTATTTATAGCACACAGAACTGAGCAGTATGTAAATTCTACTAATGAGAAAGTTTGGGTTGTAAAAGTTTCCTAGTCAGCAAAATCTCTTTAGAAAGCAATCAAAATGCCCAGTATTAGGTAAATATTTTAATTATAGCTGTCATATTTCTCTGGTGTTTGGATAAGGCAATTGATGGCTTTAATTTGCTTTCTAGTTATAGCCCTATAATTCATAATTTAATCCTAAACCATTTATTGATGAGAGGTATACAGCAATAATTTTGCAACTATAAAGAATGTCAAAACAGAAATACAATGTGAATGGCCAAGGTCATGATATCCACAGTCTTACCCACCACACAACTGAAAGCACTAATACCCATACACTATATGAGTTGCCCCAATCACATGAGCTATTTCACTGTGGTCATTGAAGAATGCCATCTTTGTAAACAACTTAGGAAGCCTTCCAAGTGAATACATTTAAAAAATGATTTATTATAAAAAAAATAAAATCACATAATAGAAACATTTTGAAATAGGGGTTGGGAGGTGCTGGGTCTCTATCAATTATTTGTCTAAATGGAGCACTGTCAAATGACTCAACTCATAATTTCCAATTCTGATGGAGCAAATAGATATTTTTACATAGTATTTTTCTTATGTGGGAGCTATGACATTTTTCGTAAAATCAATGCATTTCGCTTACATTCATAAACGAAGAATTATTATTATTATGCATAAAGGAACAGTATAATCCCCCTGTGACTAACAAATATTTCCTATCTTTGTTAAACACACATTTTTATTCTGCTGATCAAATATATTCAAACTCGCACCATTTAATCACTGTGACAAAAAAATGTTATATTTTCCTATGTGAAGCAGCAAGAATAGGGCCTCGTATGTGGTAGAGACGTTAGGAATGTTTCAAAGCATGTTTCCTACTGGTGCAAAATCATAATTATACACCTAACTCTTTGAGTTTAAATCATTAAATTGAACACAACTCTGCTCAAGCACATGAGTTTGTAAGACACAGAGCATTACAGAAAAAGTGGGGAACGACAGGTCCTCTTCTCAAATTCTGCAATTTTTCCATATATAATTACCCAGAACCACTGTTTTAATTCTTTCCTTCACCAAATGTGCTGAAGAGGTTTTGTGGTCCTCATTCCCTCATCTTAACATATAGGAAGATGGAGTGATTTTCCTAAAATACGTTTGGGGAAACTGCCTAAAGGTGTTAACATTAGTTTTATCTTTATGGTTTTGTTGTTGTTGTTTTTGTTGTTGTTATGTGTGTGTTCTATTTATTTATTTATTCACTTATTTATTTTTTATTGAATTTATTGGGGCAACATTTGTTAGCAAAATTACATAGGTTTCAGGTGTACAATTCTGTAATACACCATCCGCATAGTGTACTGTGTATTCACCACAGCAAGTCAAGTCTCTGTCTCTACTGATCCTACCTTTACCCTCTTTTACCTGCCCCTACCTTCCTTTCCAACTGGTCATCACCATAAGGTTGTCTGTGTCTATGAGGTTGGTTGTTGTTGTTTTTGCTTCATCCCTTCACCTTTTTCCCTCTGCCCCTATCCAACTCCCCTCTGACAGCTGTGAGTCTGTTCTCTGTATCTCTGAGTCTGTTTCTATTTTGTTTGCCATTTTGTTGTTGTTCATAAGATTCCACATATGAGTGAACTCATATGGGACTTGTCTTCCTCTGACTGACTTATTTCACTTAGCATAATGCTCTTCTGGGCCATCCATGCTGGTAAGATTTCCTTATGTTAATGGCCAAGTCAGTTTCCAGTGTGAAATGTACCACTGCTTTTTTATCCACTTATTTACTGATGGGCACTTGGGTTGCTTCCAAATCTTGGCTGTAAATAACACTGCCGTGAACATAGGGGTGCATTTATTCTTTCGAATTAGTGTTTCAGGTTTTTCTGAATATGTTCCCAGAAGTGGAAGCGCTGGGTCATACAGCAGTTCCATTTTTAATTTTTTGAGGAAACTCCATATTGTTTTCCCTTGCCCAATGTGATATATCAGAAAAAAATATTGCTCTGAGAAATGTCCTGCCTACGTTTTCGTCCAGGATTTTTATGGTTTTGAGTCTAACATTCAAGTCTGTCAATATTATTTCCATTCTATTCCTGTAGGTAAATTATTTTCATCTTTATTTTAAACTGTCTTTTGTTTCACTATTTTGGTAGTCAAAGGTAGTCATAGTTACAAATAAGTTTCTTGAAGCATTCCTCATATTTTACTTTAAAATTAGATCTTGTAATCTAAACATACTATGCAAAACATCCTGCATCTGAACTTTATGCTTCAGCCTCTGACCACTTTCCTTATGAACTGGAAGTAAGTACGATTTGAACCTTACTAAGGTATTTTGTGATATGGCCCCATAAGTTGAAACACTGAGATAGTTTGTATTTAAATGGTAAAGAGAACCCAGGTGACTCTGAGTTTGGCTATCCCCCCCTTTTTTAATTAATCTTCAATTGAGAATATTTTTCCATTTAATTTTAGAGAGAGAGGAAAGGAGGGGAAGAGAGAAAGAGAGAGAGAGAGAGAGAGAGAGAGAGAGAGAGAGAGAGAGAGAGAAACAGTGATTAGAGAGAGATTTATCAATTGGTTGCTTCCTGCACCTTGCACCCCCGACCAGGGCCGGGGATTGAGCCTGCAACCGAGGTACATGCCCTTGACCAGAATAGAACCCGGGATCCTTCAGTCCATGGGCCAACTCTCTATCCACTGAGCTAAACCAGCTAAGCCCGAGTTTGGAGATTTTTAAGAGCAATTTCCCCGAAGTGAGGGACGGAACTGAGGAATGGAGCTCCCCTTCTCTTAATTTTTCCTAATCAGTTCTGCCATTAGGTAGTAGCACTTAACTTCCTCTTTATTGGTAGGACAAGATTGTATTGGCAGGATCAAGCCTGAGATTAGTTCCCTCCGCAGTATATCCTCCTCAGAGGAATAAGAAACCCTCATTAAGATGGAAACCACTTAAAGCTGTAATTCAGAGGCTCGGTATTGCCTGATCAGCTAAAATAAATAACCAGAAAGGCCTTCTGGAATACAGGTTTAGCAGTTAAATGACTAGAGAGCTTCACTTCTAAGGCCAGTCTTAACCTATAGAATGTAATTTAAAACAAGGCAGCTCAGTTCTTTTTTTTTTAAAAAAAAAGGAAGGACAGTGAGAAAGTACAAAAGTAATGCATTACTAACAGATTAATAGAATGATAATCTGTTGCTGGTGTAAGCAGATAAAATGAAACAGCACATAACATTTAGAGAAAAGGACTTCAACTCAGTGCATGTTCCATAGCAACTGTGTACACAAGAGTGTGTTAACCATTAGCAGGTCACAGGGTTACTAAAACATAACGCCTGCCAGCAAGTCCTTCATAATTTGGTCAACCAACAGAGGTGTTAAAGAGAGTGATTGTAACATATTGAGAAACTCTGGAAGATTCATGAATGGAAACCCATCCAGTCTACAGTTATTTTAATAATTTACATGCTACCACATTCAAAAGGACTCGAGGTAGCTATTAACCCACAGGAACTAAAAATAACAAAAGGAGGTGATCTACCACAAGCAAGTCAACCGAAGGTCAAGGAGGTAAGTCTCCACCTGCCACTCCAAGGCCTCTGCACCACCTCCTAAGAAAGATGGCGGAACACTGCGTGCTTCTAACTAGAGGAAGACTCTTTAGCAATGATGCCTAGAACATCTTTCCCAGTTGCTAGAGATGCTGGAAGGGCCCATGTTTTCATTGACTGGTGTCCGTAATATATTCCAGCTCCTCTAAACTTTTTTTTTTTAACAATAAGCACCTGACTTCCCCATTCTTTATCCAACACACAATTCTGAAAACATTTGATATTTTCAAGGGCCACTCTTGTCAGTATTACTTTAACTTCTAACATAACCCAAACAGTCTTCAAAACTCAAAAAGTCACACAGAACTTAAATGATCAAGAACTACATTTCAGAAGGAAAATACACCTACAGGATAAACCTAATGTACATTCTTGAGGAGTGTTTTTATATAAAAAGAACCAGCCAGATTTTGAAGGATATTATAAGAAAGAATAAATGGGGCATTACCATGTCTGACATATAGAGACTATTTAACATCAGCTATACCCAGCATATCACGTACACAATTTTAAAAAATCATGTTGTCTGAACTTGTCAGAAATTACCTTCTAAACAATAATTATGAGAATCGGCATTATAGGACTTATCGGAGACCAAACTTTGGTAATAGATAAATTTTCAGTCAATAGTTACTAATTGTGTAGTTTCAAATCCTGAGCAATTAAATTTCCACTTTCAGCTTAGACATCTGAAAATCTGTATCTAAAAGATACTAAAGTTTATCATTTTTGTGATGAAAGAATCATTAAAGATAGATTAAACTTTTGTTTATTTTACTGACTCAATATTGATGAGAAATAAAGAAATAAATATTTTAATAGTTAATAACCGCAGTTTATATTGGTGTTTCTGAATCTTAGACATGATTTCCTTAAATAACAGCTGTCAAGGATGCATTTTAAAAAGAAGAGACCTGAGTGATCTTTCATATTCACGTTGGCCGATCTCTGTATGAACACAATTTGTCATTTTGTCTTTCAAATTGGTTAAACGAGAGATGTGTTCACATGTCTGCATTTTATGGATGGGTGGAAGGCACAAATGAAGAGGAAACTTGGATGCTCCAAGTTATATTTCCCCATAGTTCTGTTGCTAGTCAAACATAATTAGTGTTAGCCCAAATATAGAGACAGCTCTACCTTGAAAATGTCAATAATCTGACTTGGATCTAAAAGGACTCAAATAAGGAGTGATGTATTGCAAAAATGTGTGTGTGCTGGAGAGGTGGGTTGTAAATACTTGACCTATGAGCCCAAAGGTGAGAAAGATGCTTAAAACAAGTACCTTAGTTTTAAAAAAATGTTTTAAAATGAATTTTCTTAAAATATTTTTGATTGATTTCAGAGAGAAACAGAGAGGAAGAGATAGAAACATCAATGAGGAAAGAGAAGCATTGATTGGCTGCCTCCTGCATGCCCCCTCTGGGGATGGAGCCTGCAACCCTGGCATGTGCCCTGACCAGGAATTGAACCTTGACCTCCTGATTCATAGGTCAACATTCAACCAGTGAGCCACACTGGCTGGGCTTAAGATGAATTTTTAAAAGCATGTAGACTGTCCCTTTAGAAATTGCTCAGGATCCCCTTTTTCTTAGCTCTTAACTTTAAGTTTCAATTCCCAGAGTCAACTGAATTCCATTCTCTTAGTTCCCATTTGAAGAATGAAAGTGCTGAGTTGGGGCGATTGTGAAAGACAGGTAGAAACTTTCTATAAGTAAAAAAGAGTATATCTTACAAATCCAGAAAACTCAGCTTCCATCTTAATTGCTTATTCAAGGAAATTCTGAATTTAAAATTCACAAATTGTTGGGTTTTTTTAACAACTTCATTCAGAGTAAAATTAGTCATTGGGAACAAAAAATATACTTTCCACTTGTTGCTTAGTTAATTGATAACTGGCAAGTTCTTTTTATTCTATTTTGGAAACCTTCATATTCTTCCATATTATTCCAATGTATAATCTTAAAAAGTATGACTTATCACATTTATAAAATGTACTGTAACTCTGTCATTGTAGATTAGTGACAGGTCTAAAGGAATAATCAGAAAGTCTATTACTGTAAACTTAGGTAGAGGCATTCAATATAAATGTTTTAAGTAAGGTAGACTTAGTCTATATGTTAATATGGTTGGTGTTATAAAAGAAAAGGTTGAGAAATATATGGGTTAATTACCTTAAAACACTTTTTTTTACAACTTTAGAGCATGACTTATTCAACCTTTAGCAATTGTCTTCTAAAAATTTATATTGTGTTTAGTATTTTTTAAGAGGTATTCACTCCTGAGAAAGACTTTTCCACCATCTCTATCCATAGATTTACAGGGCTGATGTTTCAAACCATCAGAAATATTGCCTCACTAAAGACATGAAAACCACTTAAATATGTTGTGAACCCCGGAACTCCCTGACGGGATTAACTTTTCTTCTATATTTACTTTAACTACAACAGAAGGAGCTTCTGCTCACAGTACTAAATTGCATATCTAACAGCAGTAACAAAAAACTTGAATCTTAAAAAACATGCATATCAAAGATATTACGAACTGTAAAGCACCCATTCATTATAAGCATCCTGCAAACATGTGTATAATATGATACTTGAGTGAAGCCATGATTCAGATTTTAAATTTATTCTTTAATTTGACAGAATCATTTTCCCCAAACTGGCCTATATTTGTAGTTATCACTTGATATACTTTATTTTATTTTTTATTGAATTTATTGGAGTGACAATGGTTAATAAAATCATATAGGTGTATAATTCTATAATACATCATCTGTAGATTGTATTGTACTGACTTCACTCATATGTGGGATCTCATGAACAAAATAAACTAACAAAATAGAAACAGACTCAGAGAGAGAGAGAACAGACTGACAGTTGTCATAGGAGAGGGGGGTTGGGGGGCTGGTGAAAAAGGTGAAGGGATTAAGCAAAGAAAAAAACTCACTTGACATATTTTTTTAAAAACTAATTTTTGGTTGTGAGAGTGGGTGTTGAATGAATCTATAGAGTAGCAGTGTGTTTATAGACTAGCCACTATTTGACACTGAACATCTCAAATGCATGTTGACTCAGCTCAAGTCTTCCCAAGGCTCGATTGTTTTTTAATAGTGCAATTGTCTGGAGATAGCTTTTTAAATTAACAAAATGCAAGACTCCAGAAAAGTTCATAAAAAACAGCTCAATCCTGAGGAGATTGGCTTATATTCACAGAAATCAAGAAGAATAAGTCTATCTATTAAGCCTTCTTTCACAATAAATCCATAATGGAATGGAAATGAAACACACCATTATGAGACAATAATTCTCATAGAGCAGAGAGCTACAATGCATTTGAAGGTAACATTAACATATTTATTAATTTAATCAATAAATTTGTATTTTATAGATTTAATTTTCTGGAACTATAAGATGGTAGCTGCTTTATTGGCTATTAAAGAAAATGTGTTATGCTTTGGGTGCTTTTAAAGGCATCCACATCTCAATAAATTAGGGTTTAGGAATAAAAAACAAATACTCCTAAAATTAATCATAAGCCAAAATAGGTCACTTTGAGGATAAATTGCATTGTTAACTCTAAACTTAATAAAAATAAAAAATGTAGAGAAATTATGAATTTAGCAATGACTATAGAATGAGAATCTGTAAGATTCCTTAACTTATTAGACTGCATGTCATTTTTCCACATCTGAATTCATACTTTCTTGTTTGAAAATAAACATTTTAAAAATCAACACAACTATTTCATGATAAAATTGTAATAATCCAGTTCATTAAAAAATTATTAGTCATATCTTTCAATCTTGGGGGGAAATAGGTTAGAAAATCATAACTAGGTTTATTTCCATTATTAGAGTAACAGCTAGTTATTCATGACTTGTAGGCATGAATACAAAATTGAGAAATACCTCAGAGCTGTTTGCACAAACACATTATTTCAAACATTAACCATAGGAGTATGGATTCATAGCTTATGAACTAATTATCTTTGGAGACATTGTAACCGGATAGGCCTGAACATGAGTAATTGGATATAAATATTCTTCATGACTCATCAAATATGCCTTGAGATGATAGTGATAAAAACCCAAAAATGTTATTGATGAGGATATCTGATGACCAGTATAAATGGTTAGAGTGGTTATTTGATATCACCATGAAAAAAAAAAAGTTAGGCCAGAACTTCCAGATGCTTTTTCAGTAGAAAGGCCATTAGTGTTCATGATGAAATTTTATCTTCAGGAATCATTTCTAGACTCTAGAAGAGAATACACACTATTAAACTATCCCTTTTCTCTTAAGAATCAAGATTATCCATTAGCAACCAATAATATTCATACACAAATTACTTGGGGGTTTTGTTCTCCTTTGGAACTTATGAAATATAAACACTATAATCATAAAAGCATCTAGTAATGTGTGGGGAAGCAGGTCAAAATTACACTCCTAAATATCTCAATGAAATTACCCAAGTAGTTGCTAAATTAAAACACCAATGATGCCAGATGTCACCTAATTAACTCTGGTAAGCTGAATATACTTTGTAAAAGATGTTTGGAATTCATGGGAAGGGAAGGGAAGGGAAGGGAAGGGAAGGGAAGGGAAGGGAAGGGAAGGGAAGGGAAGGGAAGGGAGTTCAACCATTTGAAAGTTGTTACATAAGAATATGTTTATCTTGTTTTCAATTGAACTGGTAGAGATCATCGGGTTAATAATATAAATTTGCTAAGAAAACAGACTTTCCTTTTACTCAATGACACTGAGAAGTCAAGCCAGAGCAACGATCTCTGTAAGAGTGACTGTTCTCCCAGAACTCCATTCAAGACAAGGCAAATATAATGTAAATAAGAACTAATGTGCCTTGAGGAGCGTATTAATCTTCAGCTACGCAATATCCAAACAAAAGGAATATTATTTAAACTCATTAGACACCATGACATCACAGATAAAGAATATCGGATTACTAATATTTAATTTTAAAAAATACTAATATTTAATTTTTTAAAAAGTTGAGTCAACATTATCTCTTGCGTAGAAAGAGAATTTTACCCAAAAAGACAAAAATAAATCAAACGAAAATGATATCTTTTTCAGAATATGTTTTGTTTTCATAATGATTGCCTTTTTAAAGCATCCTCATCTCATGTCATTTTTATCTACAAGAATATTTATAGAGTAGAGTTTGTTTTCCCCCAGGTGGGAAATGAGGACAGTAAATGAAAAGTGGCCAAGAACCCTCACTAGGAGCACATTAATGAGATAGAACTAGAAATGAACTTGGGGGAGGGATCCCAGGTCCATCTCACTCTACTTCTCATAATAACCCACTACTAGGAAGCAAAGAGAAAAATGTTAACAATCTTCAAAGAGTATCTCAGTAATCGTAAGTCATCATCATATCCAAATACTTTGGAGATGTTTTTAAATAAAAGATAAATTTGTGCTAAACTTGCACAGATTGGTATTACATTTATGTTTATGTCTGAACTTTTAATACCAATATCCAATTTTCTAAATTACTAAAATTTTAGACACTTATTCTAGTCAGTAACTGATCATTCTAAAGATAATATGAAAAAAAATAACAGGAAATATAGGAAGCTGGACCATCAAAATTTTGAAGTCCTACCAGTTGAGTTCTTTGCACTTGCAGAGAGAAACATACAGGGCAATCTTCTGAAAAGAGATTCCATTTTTATTCACAGAACATACACGCCTAGGAGTAAGGCTAATTTGCATGTGTGTGCATAATATATACACATGTGCTTACACACACACTCTTAAATAAGAGTTCCAATGGTTTCTTCCAACTTAGGTTTCAGTTACTTAACTGTAATATACCAATAATTTTGCATAAAGAAATCAAGATATCCTGTATTTTATAAAAATGTACATTGCCATTATAGAGTTGAGTTTATTAAAAGAAAATATCTCATGAGAAGGAGTCACATGTTATCTGATTAAGTGATAAATGAAATCAACCAAATATTATATCTTGTCCATTTCATTTGGAAAACATGATTAAAGCGATGTAGGTTTAAAATAAGTCCCTTCTCCATCCACCCAAAAATGGAGATACACAAACATAGACACACACACACGCACACATACACACACACTCACTATAATACAATTCCAGAGGCCAAATGCAAAGGAATTGAGGAATTGGATTTCATTGATAAATTGCTTTCTCCAGGGAAGAAGAAACTACCTCTTGGGTCAAACAAACAAACAAAAAGCACTAAAACTTTGCAATTTTATGACCCAAAGTTGCAATTATCTTTCATATTTCCTCAAGCTGTTATCGGTGAGCCTTATAAGCAGAAAATGTATTGATCAAGCATCTATGTCAATAAATGTAAGTACTAAACATATTCCCAGAGAAACTCTTAAAGAATACAATTTCTTCAAGAATAGAAAGTGTTATAGGTAAAAGGAATAATTCTAGGATTGTGTCTTGTTAATATTTTTGGCTTCTCAGTGTGGGGACTCCAGAATCCTTCCATGTGTAAGCACAACATAACAAAACAATATCCATAATAATAGCAAAACTTACTAAAACATTCAAAATTTGTTTGGTCATTTTAATTGACTTTCTTTTTGGATATGGTATCAATTGGCTGCTGAAATGATACACCTACAAAACCTGGAATTTTAAAAAAGCTTTATTTATGGGAGATTTGGCATTATTTAAAAAATTTGTTCAGATTTCACTTTTCAGTTTCCAAATGGATTCCTGAGCCCAAAGATGTTTACACTGGGGTCAGAGATAACATTGCCACAGGGCGAACAAACTCTTCTCATCCTATTTGACAACCCAACCGACGCCACTTCCAGAATTTTTTAAATTAAAAAAATAATAACATAACATATTCACTCCCATGAAGTAGTCAGAATCAAACTACTAGTTCCAGATGCCCTTGATAGTTCTCCAAGCATCCTTTATGTATTAAGGTCTGTGACCTTAACAACAAGCACTGTTTTCAGGCACTTCCGGTTCTATCATCTTGCAATTCTTCACTGGGGTTAGGCATCCCTCCCTCTAACTCTCTACCACCACCCCCTCCCCATTTTTCCCCCTCTCACCTTGGCCCAGTTTACGATTTTCATAACATGGTTAAATATCTCAATGCATGCCAGCTGAACATTTAAATGACTGCCTGCACGCAAAACACGTACATGGAGTTCAGACAGTTCCTGGATGTGAATACGACCACCAAGTTATGCATCATTGCAGAACCATCTGAAAATGCACAGACTGTATTCCATCGCTCAAAGCAGAGAAAAAAAAATGATCACCGGATGGGTCAGGCACAGGTTCTGTGATTGTCAAGAAAAATGTAGGCAGCGGGTCCTTACCTGCTTCACTGCATGAGGACAGACACATCTATAAGCCACACCAAGGAACAGGTCCCCCAGCCCTGGCTCATCCGCCTTCCTTCCCAGCTGTGACCCTGGCGCTGTCCTCTTGGCTTACAGACACTGGAGTGGCTAGAATATGTGCGAGCACGAGGAGGGCTCTTTAGCAACCCTGGCCACCTCCTCCTCTTCCCCAGCCTCCGGTGGGCGGCTCACAGGGCTGGAACCAGGCACCTCATCTCTGGAGGCAGAGCCCCCAGCTTTGCCCAGCAGGGTTCCCACTAGGAGGTGGTCCCTGCTCTACGAAGCTCCCCTTGTTCTCGACCTGGTTGGTGCAAAGTAAATGGTCTCTGCTTCAACTCTGGGCGACCAGGACACCAGCCATCCGAGCTGGAAACTCCGAGCCACCGCTTGGATGCCGAGCCGGAGATGCCCAGCGGCCAGAGAGTGCCACCCCCTCTGGGCTGGACACTGAGAAGGCGCCAGTCCCAGCTGCCCCCGCCCCCCCTCCCCCCCAAGAGAGGGGAAACATACACATAAAGCCCAACCGGAAAGCGGGCAGCATGCAATGCCTCCCACCCCTCACTCCTGGCCTTGAACTTCAACCTCACAGCCCAAGCTCCAGCTGCAAGTTGAAATCAACTCCCCCATCCCACCGCCCAGCAGGTCCCTGCCCGTTAGAGAAGGGGAGGGGGGAGGAGGGAGGGTTGGTCAGCAACACTTGAAGCCGGGAGCCTGAGAAGTCACTTAGCCGCCCCCTCCCCCCAAACCCAGCTGATCCCGTGGGAGGCAGGTGGCGACTGGGGTTCCACCAGGCAGGCAGAGGCTGCGAGCCCTCAGGAATTAGTCTTAGGGCAGCTCATGAACAATTAACTCATTCATTAACACGGGCGCAGAAGGCGTTGATAAGAGATGCTCCAGCCCCCAAGCCTGCCCTCCGGCCCAGCAAAGAGGATTTGGCTCCGGTGCGGCCGGAGGGAGGCTGGGAAGGGAGCATTCAGCCGGGTTGACCCCAACCCCCTCCCGGTGCGCCCCTGGCTCCGGGGCTGCCGATGCCCACAGCGGGCGGCCGATCGCCGCAGGGCTGAGGGCACAGCCTGTGCCGGCGGGTCCCAGCGCCCCGCGCAGTCCCTCCCGGCGCGGGTCCCTCCCACACCCCCGCACCGAGACCAGGGCCAGCTGGTCACCCGGGCACCTGGTCCCCGCGCTCCCCGCGCCCAGGTGGCTCCGGCGACTCCCGGAGCTGCGGAGAGCCTGCGGGCAGGGTCGCCTGTTGCTGGTCTGGTTAAATAAAGCCTCTTAGGCTGCGGGTGCTTCAGCGATGCGCATCCCCCCTCCCCAAGCCTGAGAGTCAGGTTACCATCTGGCCAAACGCACTCACCTAAACCCGGACGCCTGAGTCTTTCCGGGGGAGACCAGCTGGAGAAGAGAAGGTCTGGCTGCGCTGAAAGTTGGGGGCCCCCTCCCTCCACCCCTGCGCATCAGCAGAGCTCCGGGGAGGAGGCTGGATGTGGTGAATTGGGCTCAACCCTGGTTTCTCCAACTGAAGTCACAGACGCCCCTGGCACTTGTCAGGCGGGGCAACCAGACCCGGAGAGAGACTAGGTGGGAACTGGGGGCGGGTGGGGGCGCCTCGGGGTGCGGACCAGTCCCAGCCCCGCTCGCTGGGGGAACCCAGGGGGGAAGCCCTTGGAGCCGGAGCCTGGGGGATGGGCTGGGCTGCAGCTGGAGCACTTCGGTATGGGGGCTAAAACGGCTTTGGCATTAAAAAAGCAGGACTTGGGTTGTCGCGTCAGCCACCGGTGAGAGGGGAATAGTTCTTTCTGAGAATTTTTTTTTAAATAGGAAAGGGAAGAAGAAATTTAAAAAAAAATCTTGAATAATAGGCTCTCAGATCCATCCACCCCAATGAAGAGAAATGTTGCAGAAACTTGTTCTTATGGGGCGGGAGGAGGAGGTGTGAGGGGGGGCGGTCAGAGAAAACCCCTAAACCTCAGTGTTCATCAGCAAGTACTGATGCATGCAGGGGTGGTATTTAATGATAGTCAGAACTGTCAGTTAAGCCCACAAAAGAAAAGGAAAGAAAAACACGCGCTGACATATGAACATACTTATTTTACAAATGAGCCGGGGGGTGGCACAAGTGTGGAGGGAGGCAATTACATTTTTCACGTAAAGTCTGTCCCTGATTTTCAATGTATCAGAACCCAGATCATCAACGCAGTCTTTGCACAGCGCGCTCCCTCTGAAATGAGCACTCCGGGTCCAATGAGCCATCCCCCGGCTGCATTCACAGAATCGGAAAGGTGCCTCCCAGTAGGACGGCCGGATGGGAGGACAGTGCCCGGAATAAGGTGTCCATGTGTGATGCGGGATGTTGTGAGGAACACACCAATGAGGCACTGAAAACCCACACTCCTTCTCATGCAGGGACTTCAGTGCCCTGCAAACCCCACAGACACACACACTTTGCATGGTCCTCCCCCCCCCCTAGTCAGGTAACTGGCTGCAATGAACACATACTGACATGAACAACCTTCTGATGACGGGGGACCAGTGATCTCTCCCAGACCTTGCGACTGTCAGAAGGTCTCTCTTAGGCTCACTCTTAGATACGCAGAAAATGTAACCTTCCAGAATGGTATGAGAATGTGTGCCCCGGAGCCTTGATGGGAGGTGGGGAGGGACGGTTAAGGTTTCCTACAGCCTGTAATATAAATGAGGGAGGGCCGAAATAAATACAGAGTGCAGACGATGATGGTGTGGTTCACTACATGGGCTCTATCTTAGCACAGCAGCAACTAACACAGCAAGGAAACACGGTCACATACATCTCTGAGTTCTGAAAGTCACAGAAATGCGTTTAACCATGGCACTTTTTTACACAAACATGGCTTATTAAAAATAACAGCAGCAGTGGGTCTCTAATAATGCGTAAAGAGGAGGACTTACCGGAGGAAATCGCCGGAAGCACGGTGACAGGGAGAACAAATATCTCCAGAATTCACACAGACATTCCATGATCTCCCGAAGCAAGGTACGGTGACGAGCTGCAGGCTGGTGGAACTTTGAAATAATCAGCGCTTCCCGGTGGCATGTAACCAAGTCAAAACCCGTTACCTGGAGAGCCAAGAACCCCCAAGGAAGGGGAGCAAAATGTGGAGGAGGTGCCTTTTAGTTTGGGGGTGGGGGGGGCGGTGGTGGTGGAAAGGGGCTTCTAATGGGATGATCTTTAGGCAGCCAAAATGAAAATTCACAGACTCCACCTCCCCACAGAGTGGAGAAAAACACAAGTCCTGTAACCCCAGAAAACAGGAGCTGGAATACAGGGAAATCTGCAAAAGAGGAGTCAAAAGCTGTGCTGAAGACAAGGAGCTAGAGAGAGAACTAGTGAGCGAGGCTGTAGGCATCCGGGTAGAGAGAGCAGCAAGAGTGACTGAGGCTGCTGGGAACGATCCAATGAGAATGCGAGAGGGCACTGCCTCCGAAATCCTGCTCTGAGCTCCCCTCTCTCAGGGCTCTAAGAGTTACCTGCGTCGGGAGCCTCATGATTACGATTAATCGTCTTCCACCAGCACATTTCCCTAGGATTTCCCTTGAACCCTCCCAGACCCAGCAACTGTGGGAAGCGTAGTATATAGAAGCCCAGCACGGCCACTCTCCCCCTCCTCCCTGTCCCCCCCACATGAGCCACTGTGATCACTTTAGCATGACCAGATCCTCAGCATTTGCGGGGAGGGGGTGTCGAAGGGCTGAAGATGCCGCTGAGGCCCAGTGCAGTCGGGGGCGCTGCGCCCAAGGCTCAGGCAAGGGGACCCTGCTCCGTGGATAGAAGCGCAGGGGCTGCAGCGCTGGCGGCTGCGGCAGCGGCGGGAGCTCTCCGAGGTCCTGATTTCACGGCGAATCCTGCAGCCCGAGACTCAGAGCCATTGACTCGCATCGGAAACCTCAGCACCAGATTGATTGAGAAGCGAGAGCTTTGGAGGTTCTGGGGCCCGTCCCCCGCGGAGCAGGTGGCAGGCGGCGAGGTGAGCCTCCCGCGCCCCCTCCGATTCCCGCACGGTCACCGGGGGAGAGCGCGCTGGGAATGGCTGGGCGGCAGGACGCATTCTTTTGCCATTTTCGCATCCCCGCTCCCCCCCCCTGCAGGAACGCTCGCCTGCCAGCTCGGTCGGGTAAGCTCTTGATTCCTGCTCCCTCCCCTCCCCACGGCCCCATCCCTTCTCCAAACCCAAATCCCAAGTGTCTCTCTCCCTTTCCCTCTCTATTCAGGACCTTCCTTTCCTTTCCTCTTTGAAACCTACGTCCCTTACGGCATTGCTTGTGGGACTGAGCGGCTGGTGCTGCTCCTCCAGGTGGGGGGATTTGTGTTTGGGCTGTGAAATGGGCCCCGCTGGCCACCCCAGACCCTCCTGGGGGACCATCCCTCTCTCCCTCCCTGGGCTCACCCTGGGAGCCACGATGGGCATAAAGAGCACCTGGGGAGTCTTTTGCCCTCCGCTCTGTCTTCCTCTGAAGTCCGAGAGCGGAGGGGAAGGTTGAGTGGAAACTGATTTCTCGCACAGACTGAGGCAGCGAATGATAGAGGGGTTCAACATTTGGCCGGGATGGAAACGTTCTTGGTAAGTCGTCTTATTTTTCCGAGGCTGAATAGGCAACAGCGTGGCCTCTCGCCGCCCCATCCCCCACTTCATTCATTCATCTGCTCTGATTGTAAATCGGGAGCTGGGCTGCTTTTCCTCCTTCCCAGGAGAGCTGGCGTTTGGAAGGGGGGATTGGAGTCAGGAGCTTTCAAGAGGCGACATGGGGGTGTTAAGGCCCTTCCTTTCCTACATTCAAAACCGAAACACAGGTCCAGCGGATACTTGCTTACTCGCTAGAGGGATAGTGAAAGGTCTCCCTTATTTCTTATGAATTCTCATTCTTTTCTGAAAATAAATCGTGTCTGGTAGTAGCCTATGCCTGTGCTTTTGGTGCACCTTGGCCATGTTCTAAAATGTAATACTCTTGCAGTTCCAGAAATGAGAATCTATACAGTGTCCCCCCAAAAATATATACACACACTTTAACAGCTGACAGGTCAATTTTAGAAAATGAAATGTATTTTAATAAACACTGCCTTTATAATTATTCAAAGTGTGTGTATACATTCACTTCTGGAGATATATATATTATATATTATATATATATATATATATATATATATATATATATATATATATATATGATGTTGCTTTACTTGGATATTTATATATATCCAAGTAAGTTTAAGCTATAGCAACATCCTATTAATGTGTGCCTCTTTTTCATTTATTCATTTATTTTTAAATATATTTTTATTGATTTCAGAGAGGAAAGGAGAGGGAGAGAGAAACATCAATGATGAGAGAGAATAATTGACTGGCTGCCTCTGGCACGCCCCCTACTGGGGAATAGAGCCCCAAACCCAGGCATGTGCCCTGACTGGGAATGGAACTGTGACCTCCTGGTTCATAGGTCAATGCTCAATCACTGGGCCACACCTGCCTGGAGTGTGGGCATCTTGATTCAAGTTCTTCTACAAATCTGTAGCCTCCAAAACAGTGACTTGCATGTGGTGATGAGGCCTGTAATTCATAAGGCTCTCTGGTTTCCATGAGTCTTTAGCACTCCGGCCTGTGCACACCCGTAATGTGAAGAGCTGGGTTGGTGTGCCAGTGGGAAGAGCCCAACAGCTCTTGCTAGTGCTTACATATGAGGCACCAAGTGTAGAAGAACAAGTCTTGCAAATGGAATGAACTTGGTTTTCAAGTGCCAGCTGACCATTTTGGATAGGAACACTGAATTTATACCTAATGCAAACAAGATGGCCTTAACCTCATAGGAAATATCGGATATTAAAACACCATTGATTAGAATAGACTTCATTTCAGATAATCAATGTTCTAGAAATTAGTACTATAAAATCCCAGGAGATAGCTAAGTGGCATATTACAACAGCAAGGTAACCATGCATACATGCAAATATCTACTATCATTATTATTACCAAAATTGGGGAAGGGAGTGTGCCTGGCCTGCTTGTCTCAGTAGTTGAGCATCAACCTATGAACCAGGAGGTCATAGTTTGATTCCTGGGATTCCTGGTCAGGGAACATGCCCAGGTTGTGGGCTCAATCTCCAGTGTGGGCATGCAGGAGGCAGCCAAGCAATGATTCTCTCTCCTCATTGATGTTTCTATCTCTCTCTCCCTCTCCCTTCCTCTCTGAAATCAATAAAAATACATTAAGAAAAAATTGGGGAGGGGAACATTCAATAAGGACATTTTTTGTATAACTTTTTTTTTCTTTCTCTCCTTAGGCTATATTCCAGCCCTAATGGTGTCACAATGCAAAAATTTTTCTTCAGTCATCTCATTTTACCAAAAGGATGATTTCTGTATATGTCTGTGTTTTATGGAGACTGTGTCTAGCTGGAGGATCTGAGATCAGCATAAGAAGGATGAATATCCTAAATTACACCCACTACAAATACAACCAAACAGTGTAACATAGAGAACATACTTTTCATATAAGACCTCAATGTGTTGCCTAAACCTATTTGCCTAATTTGCTATTCAAAAAATGCAATTGTTTGATGATGTAGATTACAAAACATATGATCAGATTTGTTAAAATGTTATATCAAATAAATGGGAGGTTGCTGTTCTTTAAAATACTTGGAGAGAAAGAAATAAGATACAGGATAAAAAAATAATTTTGTGTCCTATGGTTTCGTAGGTTTAAAACAGTTTATAATACTGAACGTTTATTAGATAACTAGAGGCCTGATGCACGAAATTTGTGCAAGGGCCTTGGCCCTGGCCCCCGCCTGCCACCGCCGCCACTGGGGACCTCTGCCACGGCCCCCTCCCGCTGTGGCTTTTTCCAGAAGGAAGGACGTCCGGAAGGACATCTGGTCTAATTAGCATATTACCCTTTTATTGTTATAGATTTAAGTGTGTGAGCATCAGATGGTTCCATTTGATGGACTTAAAAATGGAGCCATGGGCTTTATATCCCCTGGCTGGCTCTTACCTTACGTACAAATCTGGTTGGTACTTAGAACTTTCTCAGAAATTACACAGTTTAATTTTACATGGAACAGATCCTCTCCTGGATTACCTCACTGCACATCTGTGGTTGGTATTTTAGCACACTTTGCATTACCCTGGTTCCTTGTTCTTTTAAGTGTAAGCATAACATCTAAAATACTTCATACCTAGTAATCCACTAAAATCTCTAAATGAAGTGACATTCAAAATAAGATGATTAATTAAACTCTGACATATGTCTGAAACCACACACATTATGAAATAAATGCAGAGATGAAGACACTGCAGAGTGATGAAAACATGTAAAAAAAAATCCACGTTCCATTACAAAATGGCTTCCATCATTAGGAGAAAAGCTGTATAACTTCAACCATTTGAGAATGTTCAATTTTCTGGAGTGGTTGAAGCCATATCAGTCTTCTTCATTCTTTCAGATTCATCAATAATTGAGTATGACATGCAAGCTATTTTTTTAATGGAAAGACTAAAAGACAAATATCAACATTACCATCCATTGGCAGTTATCATTACTACCTGGATTGTAAAAAAACAAGAATACAATCTAAATATGTTTATAAATCCTATAATGTGCTCTTATAAAATTAAAATTTTGCATGCATCTGAAATACTGCAAAAGATGGAACACATATGGGGAATTTATATTGGTCATTTTATGTCCTAAGGATGGAAAACAAAATCCACATTTATTCAAAGCCCAATTTGTTCATGAATACAAATTTCTAATTATTAAGGAGAAAGATGCATAGAATTTTTAAGAGGCTATTATAGGCCTGCTTCCTTAAATAGATTTTCTTAATACCAAGTGCACCATTGGGTTATAAACATTCCATACATGAAATAACAGCCTCAACGAACTTAATTCATTTCCCAAAAGTCACAGGCTAAGTAGAAGATTCAAAATGGGAAATCCAAAGTCTGGGTGGGTTCCCGTTACACCCTTTGATCCCATAAAAGGCTGGGGTAAGAGAAGCATTCTGGAAGCTTTGGTTGAGTAGCTTTGATATGGCCGCATGCGTTTTTATGTCTTCAAATGCGTATACTAATGGAATTTGGAGCCCAACCCATTTCAGAGCAATGTCTCCGACTATCAGCTCCATGGTGGGGGAAACATGTTGGTGGTTTTCCATCTTATTTACCCCCAACTCCCTGACTGCATGAGACCACAAGACAAAGACTGACAAGGAGGGGGGATGTTTATTTTCATGGAGAGACTGGGATGGAGCAATTTGATCATTTTCTCCTTGTATTTTGTAGGGCACTGCAATCAAGAAAAGAGGATGAGCATTCACTTAATTAGGATGCACCATTAATTTCACTGTCTCATGAACATCCAAGGTCTTTTGCCCCTTTTAATGAAAATGACAAGAAACTGAGTTACTTGATTGCCAATTCTCTTGGTTTCTACATCTCTCTAAATCTCTTGCATTTCCCATTCTAAAGAAATGAACACATTGTAGATATTGATCATGGACTTTGCTTCTGAAGACAAAATATAAATTTACAGACAAAAGCCATTTTAAAAGACTATATAAAATGAATTAATTTCATCTTTATGGAAGGAGACGTGGCCTAAAAGTCAATTCAACAAATATTTATTGAGCATTTATTCAACGATCATTTATTGATAGTATTGCATATAAGAAGGAAGGTTCTAAGTTGTAAAAATATAAAAATAAGTTACAGTCTCTATGTCCCAGTACGAGGACAAGGGAAGTACACTGATAAATATAAAGGTCTTTTTAAGTCCACCCTACACTCTATTCACATCACCAATCAACCTTTTATTAGAAAGAGAAACAAGTTTATTGGTTGTCATCTATGGGCAAAGCACTTCTCAAGATAAGGTATGCAAATGAGATAACCACATGAGCCTCTAGTACCTGACAACAAAGAAAATAATAAACCCAGAGCTGAATAATCAGTTGGTGTCTTAGCCTAAGATTGCACACACCCAGAAACCTAATGAGAAACAATGTCACAGCCCAGAAGAGGTCGTGCTGATCCTCAGGCCGCATGATCCTCTAAGTCAGTGGTTCTCAACCTGTGAGTCACAACCCCTTTGGTGGTCGAACGACCCTTTCACAGGGGTCGCCTAAGACCATCATGCCTATCAGATATTTACATTACGATTCATAACAGTAACAACATTACAGTTATGAAGTAGCAATGAAAATAATGTTATGGTTGGGTCACAACATGAGGAACTGTATTTGAAGGGCCAGAAGGTTGAGAACCACTGCTCTAAGTTATGTGAGTGGTAGGCGCCCCCTCTTAGTAGGATCAGGATCAAGACACAAAAGCAGTGTAACAAGGCAGGGTTTTGGCTCCCGTCCTATCCTGCCAGTCCAGTATGTGTGGATGGAAAAGCACAAGCCTCTTACTCAGCATCAGGGCCCAGGTCTAAGTCTCGCTCTGGACCCGAAGTGATTGCGTGGGCACTAGAGTCTAGTGACTACTAGACTGTGACCGTTTTCTCTGGGGCTCTGCCTGAGCCAGCTTCTCTTCTGGGACAACAGCTTCCGGGAGATCAGTTCTGCTCAAGTAAACACTAACCTTTACACCGAAATAATTACTAATTACTGTAGTAAACTTTGTTTTGTTCTTCAAATTTTTTAAAAATATATTTTTATTGCTTTCAGAGAGGAAAGGAGAGGGAGAGAGGGATAGAAACATCAACGATGATCCCTAGCTGGTTTGGCTCAGTGGATAGAGCATCGGCCTGCAGACTGAAGGGTCCAGGGTTCGATTCCCTTCAAGGGCACAAGCCCAGGTTGCAGGAATAAGAGAATCATTGATTGGCTGCTTCCTGCATGCCCCCTCCTGGGGATCAAGCCCCCAACCCAGACATGTGCCCTGACAGGGAATCGAACCTTGACCTCCTGGTTGACACTCAACCACTGAGCAACACTGGGCAGGCTGTAGTAATATTAAGTATTTTCAATATTATTTATGATGTTCATGGCCTTGATGTAGTAGCATTTCCTTTCAGGCTTCCTCTTATCATCCTAGTATTTTCCTGTAAGTCCTTTCCTATTGTTCTACTAGTATACCCTTGAATGAAAGATCTGAATGCAGTTTAAATTCCTCACCAACCTCTTTTTTCTCCCCAAAGAGACTTTGCCCTATTTGTTGTCTTCAGAATCAGACATTTTGAATATATAAATTATGTATCTTCACAATTGCCCTGGGGATATGAAGATCACATTACCATTTGTCTAAAGAAATATGTGCATTTTCCTCCGGATTTCGAGTTTTTGGAAATAAAGATCTTGATTTTATTAATGCTCTGAACTCTCAAAAGAAAATTCTTACACTAGTTGTAGATATTTATATATCATATACATATTTTTCAATAACTTATTACATACATTTTACTCCTGAGTATTATAACTAGGGTTATAATACTTAAATACATTGACTCTAAGCCTTTTAATGCATAATACTCCATTCCCATTAAAGTACAAGTAGAAAACACTATAAAACTTAAAATTCTCAATTGTACCTGATCAAGTTTGGAAGAAAATTTGAGTGAATGAATGAATGAATGAATGACTTGGAGATGCTGTTCTTTGGGAAGTAGTAGAAGACAAAGTTCATATAAATATGTCTAAAAATTTATTAAGAATTATTTCAATGATAAGTAACAGCAAAATTTGCCTGGCAGACAAATATGGAATTCCCATTAATATTGCTGCAGGATGTTAAATGATTCTAATATAAATTATGTGTATTTCACATAAATGCAAAATAACACTTAAGGTTTATTTGATCCACACATTTGTGAAATGCTTGTTTAAACAAGAAAGGTTTCCATAGAGATTTCATAGTCTAAAAAATAATTTTCTGTTATTGCAAACCATAGGATTCCACATCTGGAAATGTTCCTATAAAACGATTTAGAATCAGAATATACTTGTGATTTATTAAGGCTTTTACTCTACTTTCTTGCCACTCTTGAAAATCATCATTAACTCTCATTTTAAAATCTGGTTGTAATGTTATTATTCAAAAACTTAGTTGAAGCTTCAGATTTATTTCTATATCTCATATTAAGTTATCTGAGGAGACTGACCTTTATATTTTTGGTTATAATCATAAAATTCTTCCTGTTATTGGCATCCATATATTTTCTATTTGTCTCTTAAAGCTATAGGTAGCTTAATTCCAATTTAATTTTTTAAAAATCAGCTTTATTGGAGAAGTCAATAAACTCAAAAACCTTAGGATTGCTGAGGCATATTTGAAATATTGACTTCAAAAATATTTTTTCTTTCCTCCCCACAGTGCCTCTCAAATTTTTTTTTTTTTTGCTGTATGTTTCATAAAATATATCCTGATGCTTGTGCATGTAACACAGTGGGACTTGCTGATTGCCAACTCCTGAGTTGCCTGCCCGTCTTGATTCTGCTCAATTTAACCACCGCCTTGAACACAGTCTATCACAATGTTCCGATCACCCGACTTCACGGGGTAGCAGTGATTTCTCATCTTGCATTCCATCTCGCCAATCATCCCTTTCGCCCGTGTAGCAAAGACACTCCCTAAGATTCCTACTATGCTACACAGAGTATGTAATTAACGGTGAGGTTTGGTGGGAGCACCGTGGGGCTCGTCTCTCTCTGCCGTGTCTCCTGCACCCACAGTCCTATCACTATTGGATAGGGGCACAGGGAGCGTTATATGGAGAAAGAATGCGTCGTTTAACCATGCTGTGTTTCTTCAGAAATATTCCGTGTCCAGCACTCAGGAGTTTTATTCTTAAGATAGACATCTGTTTCCATTGCAGGATACTTTTTATATTTTAAAAGGAAAAAGACTAGACTTTCCTTCAACTGGAAAGACTTTTAAAATAAATCCATGCTAGTGATGGACAAATTTAATATAATTAGGGCATGGATACCAAATATGACAAGGCAGTGCAGGTTACAGACCTAGGATGAGTGTAAAAAATAGTGCCTATGGCCGTAACCAGTTTGGCTCAGTGGATAGAGCGTCGGCCTGCGGACTGAAAGGTCCCAGGTTTGATTCCGGTCAAGGGCATGTATCTTGGTTGTGGGCACATCCCCAGTAGGGGGTGTGCAGGAGGCAGCTGATAGAATTTCTCTCTCATCAATGTTTCTAACTCTCTATCCCTCTCCTTCCTCTATAAAAAATCAATAAAATATATATTTTTAAAAAATAGTGCCTATGAAGAGATGCAAAGCATGCTGGACCAGAAATAATTCCATTGTAAGATCATTTCTATTTCCTTCCTTAGTAAAACATATACTACATTTATAAATTCACTGTCCTCTTTGCAAGCTGGCTTTTCAAAGTATCTAAGACAACATTAGCAGTGCAGTTTTATTCACCCAATTTCTTGGGGTTTGCCTACACAATTTATATCAAACGTTACAATGAATATAATGTTTAGCCAATCAATTAAGTAAAGGCCCCGAGATATTTGGATTCATGAGGGCTGCAAAGCCATTAGAGAATGAAATGGGGTGATATTGAAATTTCCTCTCTTCTGTTTGCTAACTTCCCTTATCCATTCAATCAGCAATCCTATGGCATTGAGCTTACTGACTTCTGCAGGAGAGCTTATTTCTAAAAATTAAATGGGAAGAACGTAATGTATGACAATTACTTGGGAACCACAGCCGTTACGAAGCAGAAGACAGAGTGTAGGGGCCAGAAGACTCAGGTTTGAAAACCAGTTGTCACATATACCAACTGTGTGACCTAGTCCTCAACACTCAACTCTCTGTGTCCAGTGCTGAGGGATAAACAATCCATGAAATAATAATTAATGGCTACAACGGATCTTTGTGAGGCTTATGTGTGGTTGACTGTGAAAATTATTTGGAGTATCAAGGTAGAACAGATCACCCGGCCGTGTGGCTTAGTGGGTGAGCGTCTACCTAAGAACCAGGAGATCACAGTTCGATTCCCGGTCAGGACACATGCCGGGGTTGCAGGCTTGATCCTCAGTAGGATGTGTGCAGGAGGATGTAATTCTTTCTCATCATCGATGTTTCCATTTCTCTCTCTCCCTCTCCCTTCCTCTCTGAAATAAATAAAAATATATTTTAAAAAAAGATAGAACAGATTATCTAAGGAAACTAAGGAATTCTCCCATGCCACAATGAGACAAGGACCAGACATAATTTTCAGGTCCTAATGAGGTAGCAGGAGTCTCTAAGTAGCTAGGTCTGGGGAGGGTGGAGTCAGGCCTTCCTGATCTGGGTGAGGGCTTTAGTGGCCGAAAACACACGCAGGAGCAAACTGGAGAGGTGCTTTGGAGTGGGGCTAAGAACTGGGAAGGAAGACCCAGGCAGTGGGCATTGAACAGTGAAGGGCTGGAGGAAGGGCTGGAGGAGAGGTGAGCATTCTCAAAGTGCAGGAACGCAAAAGCCCTGATTTCCCTGAGACACAGAGTAGGGCTTCAAGATTTTTAAAAATATATTTTTATTGGTTTCAGAGAGGAAGGGAGAGGGAGAGAGAAATAGAAATATCGATGATGAGAGAGAATCATTGATTGGCTGCCTCCTGCATGCCCCCTAGTGGGGATGGAGCTCAAAACCCAGGCATGTGCCCTACATGGGAATTGAACCTTAACCTCCTGGTTCATAGGTCAATGCTCAACCACTGAGCCACACTGGCCGGGCAGCTGCTCACTTTTTGACATGTGCTGAGGGGGAGGTGTTAGAATTCATACACTCCACCCTATGCACCCCTTTTCCCCAGGGCCTTCGTTTACAGTCGGAGTACAGAAACTGGCTTCTATTCTTGGCATCTATGCTTCTGAAATATGACAGATTCTTGCCATTATTTGGGGGAACGAACACCCTCGGGTGGTGACTATGGGGAGAGTGTGTGGATACGTTAGATGATGAAGTTTTTCTGGAAATGTACCTTCTCCAAACACGAGAGAACCTCAGAGCTTCTCAGTATTTTGTCAGGTCATTTAAATACAGAATTGTAGGGATCTTTGGTGGTATTAAAAACCTATAATAATAAAAGCATAATATGCTAACTAGACCTGACGACTTTCCGGATGAAGCCGGGGCTGGGAGGGAAGCCCAGGTCCCAGGTGCCAGAGGGAAGCTGGTGCCGGCAGCCGGGGGAAGGAAGGCCTAGTCTTTTTAAAAATATATATTTTATTGATTTTTTACAGAGAGGAAGGGAGAGGGATAGAGAGTTAGAAACATCGATGAGAGAGAAACATCATCGGCTGCCTCCTGCACACTCTCCACTGGGGATGTGCCCACAACCAAGGTACATGCCCTTGACCAGAATCAAACCTGGGACCCTTGAGTCTGCAGGCCAAAGCTCTATCCACTGAGCCAAAGCGGTCAGGGCAGGAAGGCCTACTCTTGCACGAATTTTGTGCATCGGGCCTCTAGTAAATTATAAAAAAGTACAGAAACCCCAACAGCCCCTGTTCCCTCTGATCCCTGAAATACGGCGAGTGCTTGAACAAAAGGAGCAGGTGCAGGGACCAGCCCAGACTAGAGCTCAGAACATGGCTTCTAATGGGTTGGACTGGTCTCTGTAAGTTTGGTGGGTTTTCTGACTTCCCATTCCCCTTTGATCATCTGCAAGACTCTGTGCCTCAGGAGCATTCAATGAAACCAACCTGGTAATTTGGTCACTCATGGTTTGAAATCTGCAGAAATAATAAGGGTTTGAAGGAGCATGAAAACACACACACACACACACACACACACACACACACACACATCATGAGCGATATGACAAGCCGGCTCACATGCTGCTTCTAAGTGGTTCACTTTTCATTCCTCTGGGAAAAATAAGAGAAAATAAGCCAATTATATTTCCCCTACTTTTTATCTCAGGGTTATTTTGATAACTTAAGAAGTTGGAGAATAAATAAATGGATGCTTGCAAATGTCATAGTAATGCTCATGTGCCCGGTAGGGGCTTAAATTTTACAGTAATACATGTTTGGAAATAGCACACATTAGGGAGATCACGGGAAATAGGAAGTACAAGTGAGTTTAGATTAATGTAAGTAGTTCTTTATTAGAGTGAAATGAAGCCATCAGATTATGTTTTAGACAACAGACAGATGGGAAACAATGACAATTGTGACAGAGAGGAGCGTGAAATGCACACAAGTAAGAACCAGAGGCCTGGATGATGTGGCTCAGTGGTCGAGCATCCATCTATGAAAGAGGAGGTCAGGGTTCGATTCCTGCTCAGGGCACATGCCTGGGTTGGGGGCTCAATCCCCAGTAGGGGGTGTGCAGGAGGCAGCCTATTAACGATTCTCTCTCATCGTTGATGTTTTTTTCTCTCTCTTTCTTTCTCTTTCTCTCTCTCTCTCTCTCTCTCTCTCTCTCTCTCTCTCTCTCTCTCTCTGTTTCTTCCTCTTTGAAATCAGTTTTAAAAAAAAGAAAGAACCTGAGGAAAAAGGCTTGAGCAATTGGGAAAGGTCAAGTACCTTTCATGTCCTTTGGGCACAAGAACACCTGTGCACAGGAAAGGTAACAGCTACAAGAAGCCATCAGAGATCGCCATGAACTTCTACAGGAACTAAGCCCTCAGGGACTCTATTCTTTGTGATTGTCGCTGAGTCACAAATGGAGGTCTGCGCCTCGTTGTCAATTCGTTTCCCATTATTACAAAGAGCCTCATACATGTGCCCGGGCTGCTGTCCGAGTTTGGATGTCTGTCTGCTGTGCTGCCTTCCTGTTGCCGCACCGCCGCCTCTGTTCTCTGTCAGGGAATGTGGAGTCTGATTCTTTCTGTTACCAGAGTCAGCTATGGCTGAAGGTAAATCCGACTTCGGGGTGGGTTGAGATGGCATTTGTGGCCAAGTTTGAAACTCCAGGACGCTTTTCTTCCTTTCAGATCCTGAAATAGGGCTGCTTGGCCACCTCTAGTTCTAATGGACCCTTCCCCCAAATTCCTTCACAATTTTATGAATGTTTCCTTCCTACATGAATGGTTGTAGGAACCATTAGAAACTCAGAACCTTTAAATAGGTAACTTTATGTTTCCATCGTTGCATTCACTTTAGGTCTTCGTACACGTCATTCTGTCTGATGCACAATGACAAAAAAATTGGTCATTTTTCGTTAAGCTGTGTTCGTTTTGTAGTTATTTCTCAGTCAGATTATAACTCCAATTCCAGTAATATTTCCATTTTGGACTTTCAGCCCTTCTGAATTTCACACTAAGCATCTAGTGCAGTGGTTCTCAACCTTCCTAATGACGCCACCCTTTAATACAGTTCCTCATGTTGTAGTGACCCCCAACCATAAAATTATTTTTGTTGCTACTTCATAACTGTATTTTTCTGTTATGAATCGTAATGTAAATATCTGATATGCAGAATGTATTTGCATTGTTACAAATTGAACATAATTAAAGCATAGTGATTCACCACAAAAACAATATGTAATTATATATGTGTTTTCCGATGGTCTTTGGCGACCCCTGTGAAAGGGTCATTTGACCCCCAAAGGGGTCGCGACCCATAGGTTGAGAACCGCTGATCTAGTGGCTGGTAGCGATACCAGCCACATTGGTAGCAGGGGGATACAGAAAACACATTACTGATTTTTCTTGATGAGAAATTTACAGCATCTTAGATGTCCTCGTCTTCATCTGCTCCTTGGACATTTTTCTGTTTTCACTGCAATATTCTAGGTGGTACCCTTGCTCCTTCCAACCCAGGGGTGGGCAAAAGCAGGTTTACAGTTACTCGTATGGAAAAAGACATGCAGGCTATAATGATTGCAATAGTTCTTTGTTACCTCGAAAGAATGTCACAATGCAACTGTGAACATATGACTTACTTATAAAGGGTGTCCCCAAAAAATGTATACAGGCTTTGAATAATAAATAATCCCAATGGGCTAAATCTGAAAACAAAGAAATATCAATTGAGCTATCAAAAAATGTATGTGTATCTTTTGGGGCCACCCGAGGGATATCTGATTTAAGGTATTGGCTCCAGCAATGACGGAGACTGAGAAGGTCCATGGTCTGCCATCTGCAAGCCGGACACCAGGAATGCCAGATGGTGCGGGTCCCAGGCAGAGTCTGAAGGCCTGAGGCCAGGAGCGCTCATGGCAGGAGGTCGATTTTCCAGCTCACGTCGTCAGGTGCAGAGAAGTCAGCCTCCCCCTCATTTCTGTTCTATTCAGGACTTTAGTGGATTCGGTGATGCCAACTCCCGTTGGGGAGGGCCATCTGCTTCAGTCAGTCCCCTAATTCCATTGCAAATTCCTTCCAGGGACACGCTCACATACACAGCCCGAGTGATGTTTAACAGGCTACCTGGGCAGCCCTTGGCCACGTCGCGTTCACATAGAAGTGACCATCATGACACCTATGACCACTCTGTCCCAACTCACTTCTGGTCACAGATATATTTTTTATTTTTTTAAAAAATATTTTTTTATTTATTTCAGAGAGGAAGAGAGAGAAAGAAACATCAATAATGAGAGAGCATCATTGATCACCTGCCCCCTGCATGCCCCTTCTGAGGACTGAGTCTGTAGCCTGGTCATGTGCCCCAAGCTGGCAATCAAAGGTGACCTCTTGGTTCATAGGTCAATGCTCAACCCCTAGCCACACCTGAGCCGAGTTGGGCATACTTTTTAAAAGTGATCTATACTAGCCCTAACCGGTTTGGCTCAGCGTATAGAGTGTTGGCCTGACTCAAGGGTCCCAGGTTCGATTCTGGTCAAGGGCATGTACCTTGGTTGCGGACACATCCCCGGTAGGGAGTGTGCAGGAGGCACCTGATCGATGTTTCTCTCTCATCCATGTTTCTAACTCTCTATCCCTCTATCTTCCTCTCTGTAAAAATCAATAAAATATATTTTTTGAAAAAAAGTGATCTATACTTTCTGTCTCCAGTTCCTCATTTACAATTTATTCTTTAGTCGACTTCATTTTTTTTTCTGTTCCTATGCCTATATTCCCCTTCCTTCTTTGCTTCAAAACAGAATGCAGGCTGCCAAGTCATCAATTATGCTTTGTTTAAAAATCTGCTTATAGACTATATGAATGTCTTTTCTGCACCATTGGACACTGTTAACTACTACCCACTTCTGCAAATTGCTTTCGTTCCTTGCTTGTTTGTGATCCCCAACTTTATATCACCTCAGTGGCTCTTAATTCTCCTTTTTCTTTACTGTTAATTTTTCTACTGATCTTTTTCCTTAAATTTTGATGTTTTCCAGACCCCGACTTTATCCTGAGCATATTCTATGTCAATCCTCAGTTGATTTTTAGAACCTAACACGGCCTTGAGAACACGCTGCCCAATACACGCTCCCCAAGGTGTTTTAATGCTGTAACCTCATTTAAACGAAAAAAGTAAAGTATAACCTTCGAGCTTACTAAAATCTATAAAAGCCTATTCAACAAACCCTTAAATTACATGTCCTATTGTGTTTGCAAATCATTGCAGTGTACATCTACATGTAAAGTAATGGGTGATACCCAAATAGTTTCTAATTTATATGCCAGTCACTCTTGTTTTCCATTAAAAAACTTTAACAATCAATATCCATAAAACCTTCAATTAACATAAAAAATAGATGTGAATTCTTGCATCCTACTTTATATGCCCATGCAGACCTAGATTCTATTAAGAGATGCCGTGTTTGTAAATAATACGCTGTAGAGCTACGCACCACAAGAGAAGAGAAAGAATTGCAGCCATGTGATGCTTAATAACGGGGATATGTTCTGAGAAACATCACTGGGTTATTTTTGTCTTTGTATGAACATCATAGAGTATACTTCCATAAGCCTAGATAATACGGCCTGCTACACACCTAGGTTATATGGGACAGCCTACTGTTCCTGGGGTACAAACCTGACCAGTAATTGAACTGGCGACCCTTTGGTGTACAGAACAATGCTCAACCAACTGAGCCACACCAGCCAGGGCTAAATGATAGATTTAAGATTCACAGATTTTCTTGCAAATCCTTTAAAATGATCTGATTCTGCTTCCATAGGCATTATATTAAAGCCATGTTTATTAGGCAAAATGAATTAATCACTGGAGAAATTATTTAAGCTACTTGAGATCTGATTGAATGATATTCTGGGGAGATGGTATTAGATTGGGTGACATATAGTAAAAGGACTTGTTATTTAGCGAGATAATTTCAAAGGAAACTATTTCAGGCTCAGTGTGCTGAAGACTGAAGCTATTTCAGGGGCTTGATGATTTGAAATGCTGATTGCCAGCCAAGTAATAGATTAAGTACTTCAGGAGCACAGATGAGTCAGTAGTGAAGCAATAAGCATAATACTTAGCACTTTTAATCTTCAAAACATTTTGTAAACATTATCTAATCAATCCTTATATCAATCCCACGAGACAGACGAATACCATTCTCATTTTACGGATGTCAGAACAAAGACTATTATATGCAAATGCCAAGTCACAGAGCACAAAATGTTGGTGTTGTACCAATGATCTCAGAAACTCAAGACTTTTAAAGTAATTGAAAACTTGAGTTTCTACACACGATTTAAGTTGATTTTTAGAGTTTAAGTATCTATTTTCTAAAGGGTGGTACACTATAATTAGCATTATATGAATACTTTAAATATAAATCTGTTAATCTTTGAGATGTAGAAGTTATTTTACTACTAGAGGCCCACAGCACGAATTCATGCAAGGGTGGGGTCTGGCCGGCCCAGGGCCGAGCCTTTGGGAGGAGGAGATGGTGGGAGGTTGGCCAGTGGGCCCCTCCCCTGATTGGTATGGGGGGGCCGATAGAGGGCAGAGCTGGCTGTGGGGAGGGGTCATGGGGGTTTATAAGGGGTTGGGCAGCCGTGGGGGGGGGCCATGGGTGGTTGGCCGGCAGGCCCTGCCCCTGATCGGATTCAGGAGGCTGATCAGGGGCGGAGCTGGCCCAGGGGAGGGGATGCTGGCCAATCAGGGTGGTGGGGGTGCATCAGGGGTGAGGCTGTTCAGGGGGAGGGGCCGCAGGTAGTTGGCCAGTTGGCCCCACCCCCTATTGGGGTGGGGCGGGCCAATCAGGGGTGGGGCTGGCATTTTTAGCTTGCTTTTATATTGAAATTATACATGATAATTTATAGCCACACCCCCCCCCATCATACTGATTTTACTGGGCCACAGAGGGCATCATAGCAACCGGTCGTT
>NW_005871181.1:3369301-3375287 GCF_000147115.1 Myotis lucifugus
TGATCGGATTCAGGAGGCCGATCAGGGGTGGAGCTGGCCCAGGGGAGGGGATGCTGGCCAATCAGGGTGGTGGGGGTGCATCAGGGGCGGGGCTGGTCAGGGGGAGGGGCCATAGGTAGTTGGCCAGTTGGCCCCACCCCCTATTGGGGTGGGACGGGCCAGTCAGGGGTGGGGCCAGCTTGGGGGGAGGGGCTGCAGGAGGTTGGCTGGCCGGCCACAACCCCCCATCAGGCCAGCTTACTGGCCACAGAGGGCATCATAGCAACCAGTCATTCTGGTCGTTAGAGCATTCCAGTTTATTTATATATATAATTTCATATATAGAGATGTTATTCTTTCAAATTACAGGCAAGATTCCAAATTAATTATCTGTTTTAGTATTCTGTGCTTTCCTGTATTTTTTGTTCAATTACAATTATGACTGATCATAGTTAAACATTCTTGATACTCATCCTTTTCTGATGATTTAAAAATGAAGAAAATAATGAAAGCTCACTGTAACCAACCACACTGTGTAAATTAGAAATAAAGTTTTTCTTCACAACTTCCCCAACCCCATACACCTGTGGCAGTAATATTGGCAGCTTGGTACAGGTACCTCCACACTCTTCTCTGCTCATATAAACATAAACATCTGGAGGAATTCCATTTATTTCCTTGTATAGTTTTGTATAGAAAGAGTAACCCATTTTGCACCTAGCTTTGTCACTTGCTTTTTGCACTTAGCAATAAATCTTAGTCACACCTTGCCACTCCTTTGCTCAAAATCCTCCATGGACTTAAATTTAAGGTCCCTTCCATGTGTCACATGGCACACCTGAATCTGCCTCTGTCTCCTTTTTCCATCTCAGAGGTCACGTCCTCCTCAGCAGCATCATTTGCTTCCATCGCCTTGATCCCCATGGAAACCACCAAGCTTGCTGACACCTCAGGGCCTTCCATTTTTGTACTGACAGCTCTCTGCATGAAGGATTCATCCTCAGGTAGCTACCTGAATTTTTTGTTAACAAAACTAAATTATAATGATGATGAATTTGCCCTCCAGTAAAACAAATAACCATACCACTCATTTGGTCAAAGCAAGACTCGGGTGACCTTTTGCTGAAGGGTTGCTGTTTAAGGACCATGGAAGTGCAGGGTGTGGGTGAAGACAGGGTTCATTAGCTGACCTCGTATTTAATGAAGGGGGCAGAGTCCACAAGGCTCATTTCTCCTCTTCTCAGTGTGTTGTCATGAGTGCCCAGAGCCTGGCAGTGAACTGTGTCACCGCCACCAATGACTTGCACCATCGTCTCGGCTGTCTTATCCAGCTCCACCTGCAGGGTGATGCGCTGTCCAGGTCTTCAGTGGCAGACGAGCCATGAAGTCCAGCCATGCACCTGGCTGGTCCAGCTGTGAATGGGTGGCCCTTGCATTCCAAGTGACGTATTCTGTTATTAAGGGTGTAGACAGAACACAGTGGGAAGACCACCAATATTCGGTGTCTTTTACAACAGATTTTTTCACTTCCATCCTTCATGGTCTCAAAGTTTTATATTCCTTTTTGTCAGTACATATCTTTTATGATGAGCCCATTCATTTCCTTAGCAGTTCCACACCTGTTCCCATAAACGTGCAAGCAGTGTCTTCTTATAATAATGTTAAGCTCTTCTGGACTGATGTGTATGTCTTATTTCTCAGTCCTGTGCTCTTCCCTTTTGGGTTACCTCTCTCTGTTTTTAAGAATATAACAGCCACTATTTGTCTATTTGTCTATTTCACTCTCCTTTCCAAAAAAGAAAACAGGTGTTTTTGTTTTTTTTAATTACTTGCCTTTGAGTTTCTGTTTATTTTCTCTATTATTGTTAGTTTTAGAAACATTTTTAGCTTGTTTTTATATTGAAATTATACATGATAATAATTATACATAGTCTTATTTAAAGACTGTGACCTGGATGGAATAATATCTTAATATTCTTTTTATAATAAGCTTCAATTTTTATGAGTTGCCAGTCTAAAATAATATCATAACTACCTGAGAAATGACTACCAGATGATTACATTAACAGTAAAAATTAAATTTACTCCCAGACATTGGAGAATTTTCAGTGAATGATCTGTGTTCACTTTGAAAGTTAGGATATAACTAATTTAATAAGTATATATTAAAATGCCTGACCAATCTTAGTGTTTGAAAGAAAAATCATAGGTAGATATTTTTCCGGGATTTTAATTCACTGATTTATCAGTATTTCTAGTAATAGTTGTCAAAACTGTCTTTGCTATAGTAATTTCCTAATCATATTGAAACAAATGTGACAGTATAACAATGGAGATGAGCAGAGAATTTATACTCCTGATGCTGTATTTATTCAAAACTATTAAACATATTTTAATCGATTTCCAAAATGCAGTTCTGTGTAGGATTCTGTTCACCCCAGAGCCCTACATCACCTGAGCTCTGTGATCATATGACCTTCCTCAGTCATTTTAATCCAATTTTATAATTTTATTTTACATGTCCTCCAAACATATTACATCCATTGCAGCAAATCACGTGGTTCCATTTATTAAAGTTTCTCCAGTCAATGGGCTTAGCCTTCACTTTATTTCAGCCATGACCTAGAATGACTCTCTCTTTCACTCTTCAATCAGCCCAAATCTCATATTCTTAGCGTTCTCTGATGCAAATCTATTTATTTCTCCATCTACTATGCTTTAAATAAAGCATGACTATATTCATCCTTTTCCCCTAAATGAAGACTATTATTAATTTTCTAAACATCTGTTTCATATTCTATCTATATGGAGAAGCTGTCCAGATTACTTCAGAAGCCAAAAATCTGAATAATTGGGTTCTGTTGCTTGGATGCACAGAAATAACACTTGAAGATGGAAGTGAGAGGTAGCGTTATGTTCTTTCATGGTTTACATTTCTGCCTTCACACTTTGCTCTCTTTTTTCCTTCCTTCTTACATTTATAAGCAACAATGTCTTGGAAATATAATGTCTATCCATTCCGGGTCTGTGCTTCAGGGCACCAAGTGCTGAGAGGCCATGTGGCTGAGACAGGATGGCGGAAGCATCTTCTAAATCTGAAGCGCAGGTGTGTGTGATTCTGCATTATAGCCCCAGTGTCATCCTGAGACACCGAGCTCTCCTTTGGACCTGTCTGTTTCTCTGCCGGTCACTTCCGAAGGTCCATCTCAGAACCCATTTGTTCAGACACGATGATAGTTTTGTAAACTCTCATTTCTCTATATTACTCTTCTATCAACTCAAAAGTGACTGTGTTTACTACCAAGAGTTGAATTGTTGTCTCTTTGGTAGATGACTCAAGAAATCTACATATTTCCAACCATCAGTATAATGGCATTGGGAATAGATTAAGGGTTTGTTCCATCAGTTACTATCTCTGATACTTTAGAAAAAAATCAATGACTACTTTGAGTTACATGCGCACTTACTATTTTATAATTATTTTAGAGGTTCCATATGTGTGTGTGTGTATGTGTGTGTGTGTGTGTGTGTCTATATATATATATATATATATATATATATATATATATATATATATATAATTTTGGAAGCCACTTCAAGTACATTTTAAATTACTTGATGAAATAAATATAAGTATACATGTGAAAGAAGTCACCGAAAAACTCATCAACATTTATATTTCTCTTCTAGCAGAGAGAACTAAAGATATCTTTAAATATATATATCTCATTTTTGAACTTTGTCTTATGAATTTTTTATTCTGAAATTTTTTCTGTCCGCATCTTATCTCCAGAGTCCCCTTTCTCTTAAATTATATATTTGAGACAATTCTACACACCTGTGGCAAAGCCTCAGCCACCTCCATCTCAGTGTGTTCCTGACCGGACTGAACACAGTGAAAATGAAGACATATTTTGATTTCTGATCCTCTTATCCTTATTAATATATACAATCCAAATCTTCAGTCCCCTAATACTCTTCCATAATCTTTTCCACGGGCTGTGGGTTAATTGAGGAGAAGGTCACAGTAATGAAATGACGGTGACAGAATAAGACAGAGGAGAGAGGTAAACGAGGAACCAGATTTTAAAAATGCCTGGTGGAAACATTAATTCAGAATTTCAACAACATCGCACACAGTCAATAACCAAATTTGAGGAAGTAGAATCGCAAGCAATTAGCTTAAGGAAGTGAAACGGAAATGGACAGAAATGCTCCCAAATCTGTGAGGTAAACACGTGACTCTACACACTTCCTTTTATAGACTTTGTTCCAGAAAGGATTCAAGGTTGCACAGGAATAAAATTAACGTTGGAGACAGGAATGAGCAGAAAGCTTTTCAAGAACGCTTGATGGTGTGAGAGTAAACAATCACTGTTGCCTCAAATGGTCCATGTGACGGACTTCGGAAAATGACTATGAGAGGAGGCTGCCAGGAAGATGTTCAAGGAGAAGTGAGCCGATTCCAACATTGGGGGGAAACCTTCTCCGCCCTTACTAAACACAGACAATCATTTCCTTCAAAAAGCGACTTATAATTCCTGTACATTGACAAGCAGAAGGCAAACTATGGGTGGCAACAAGGTGTCTAGGCAAAAACTGTTCTGGTTAGAGAGCTCAAAAATGTGATGTGCAACTGGTCGGCAGGCAGAAAACACTGGGTGTAATTTAATGGGAGAAACAAAGTCTTGCATAAAGCAAGCAGAGACTCTGTACTCAAAGCCAACACTTGAAGCAAGCAGATACGCAATGATCCAAGACGCTATGAGTGAGCGATACAGGTATCCAAAGGGCAAAGCACACATCAGCATGAGAACACAGACAAGTAGCGTTAGAGCAGCGGTTCTCAACCTGTGGGTTGAGACCCCTCTGGCGGTTGAACGACCCTTTCACAGGGGTCGCCTAAGACCATCCTGCATATCAGATATTTACATGACGATTCATCACAGTAGCAACATTACAGTTATGAAGTAGCAACGGAAATAATTTTATGGTTGGGTCACAACATAAGGAACTGTATTTAAAGGGCCAGAAGGTTGAGAACCACTGCGTAAGAGGAAAAGGTGGTTTAGATGAAAACTCTGCACCAGTGGTTCTCAACCTTCCTGATGCCGCGACCCTTTCATACAGTTCCTCATGTTGTGGTGACCCCCAATGTCATTGTTACAAATTGAACATAATGAAAGCATAGTGATTAATCACAAAAACAATATGTAATTATATATGTGTTTTCCAATGGTCTTAGGCGACCCCTGTGAAAGGGTTGTTTGACCCCCAAAGGGGTTGCGACCCACAGGTTGAGAACCGCTGCTCTACACTGTGCCCTTGAACTCCCTGGTGGTGGGTGATGCACAGACCCTACGTGCGGCTGAATTGGGATTTATGCAGCAGCCAGTGCGTAGTCATTATAAATTGTTATCTATCATCGCCAGGGTCCCCAAAAGCAAACTCAGAGAAGCAGAAGGCTGTGCATGTGACTTACCAGGGTGTGATCTCAGGAAACACTGGGACGGGTGTAAGGAGAGAGGGACAAAAAGAAAAACAAGCCACTCAAAGGTCTGATTTCAAGCCAAGATCCCTTATTCTGCAGGGGAATTCTGACATGTAAGGGGATCGTATATTAAAGACTGCCCCAGGGAAACGAACATTCCCAGGCACTGTGGAACCAAGGGCAGGCCTCCTAAAATGTATGTGAAGGTACTGGCCCTAAAAGCAAAAGCACAACCAAGAGGGGCTCTAGGTATAAAGGAGGTTGGAGGGGACGTGGGTGGGGGATAGCATGCCTGCCACCATCATTTACAGCTATTCACGACGCTGACAGTAATAGCATTCTGTGTTAAGCTGAATTCTATTACTGACCATAAAAAATGGGGGGAATATTTTTTCCACCTTGTAGGGTAATACTTCCCAGGAACTACTGCTGCTGTCATTTCTCATAAGTTCTGAGTTCTGGATTGTAGGCCCTAACAACCCCAAAGTATTGTTGGAAATAACAGATTGTTGGCTT
>NW_005871181.1:3375766-3414936 GCF_000147115.1 Myotis lucifugus
ACAGATGATGTGTGCTGGCATTATAGCCCCTGACGGCTATACAGTTTTTGTTGGCCAATCTCCCCCTGATGAATTTTAATAAAGGAAGGAAAGAAGGAAGGAAGGAAGGAAGGAAGGAAGGAAGGATGTAAGGAAGGAAGGAAGGAAGGAAGGAAGGAAGGAAGGAAGAGGGGGAAAGGAAAGGGAAGAGAAAGAGAAAGGGAATGAGGGGGAAAAGAATATTTTTATAAAGATTAAATAATTTAATTTGGGGGAATACTTTGTTACACTGGAATAATCCTATGATAAATATAAGTAATTTGGAAAAGCTACTTCATATTAGTTTTCTGCTTATTATGTCAATGTCAATATGGTAAATGCAACTATGGCTGACTATACTAGTAGGTCTCAGACCTCTGCAGCTTTGGTAAAAATAAGTAAATATGATGACCAGGATGCCTATTTTTCTTTAATCATTTCATCTGCTCAGAACGTTGTATGCGCTCGTGTAGCTCTCTGACTGCCTAGATCTCTCCCCTTTAGTATCTGTTGTAAGAAGCATTCATTCCTGAACTTTTCCTGACTTTTTCTTCCTCTCCTTCCAGTTAAAAAAATATTTTGTTTTGTTTTTTTGTATGGGTTAGTTGGGGTGACATAGGTTGGTGGAATTATGTAGGCTTCAGGTATATAACATCTGTTATATTGTGTTGTGTGTTTACCACCCAAAGCTAAATTTTTAATAAAATGGATTTATCTGATTTCCCATTCATTTGAGTCCTGGTGAGATGAGATAAGACAGTCAGTCAGATAACCCAACTCACTTTACTGATGGTCAGTAAAGTCTTAACATAGGTCTTTGATACACTAACTCAAATGCTAGAAAAAGGTAATAATGAAAATATCATAAACTCTAGGTGGTGGCTAATTCCTGCAAATACATGAGTTCATATATACATTGTATGGGATGTCCAAACCAGGTTGGTAAAATTCAAATTAGTCTAATGGCAGTTGGACTTCCTCATCTGTGAAACTGACATAATGATCATATCTCTTTCTCTTAGGTTTGCCATAAGGATAAAAATAAGATGACATATGAAAAGTTCTTAGCTTGGTGCTTGCGCCATATTAAATACTCAATACATTTTAACAAATAAAACAATAAAAGAAAAAAACCCATAAGATAGCCTCAATTGATGTAGAAAAAGGCATTTGATAAAATTCAAGGTCCACTTATGACTTTAAAAATGTATCGACAATCTAGGATATATCAACAACCCAATACAGCTAACATCACACTCAGTGGCGAGGGTCTGAATCAGTGGTCGGCAAACTGCAGCTCGCAAGCCACATGTGGTTCTTTGGCCCCTTGAGTGTGGCTCTTCCACAGAATACCACGTACAGGCACGCATGTATAGTGTGACTGAAACTTCATGGCCCATGCGCAGAAGTCGGTATTTTGCGGAAGAGCCACACTTAAGGGGCCAAAGAGCCCCATGTGGCTCAAGAGCCGCAGTTTGCCGACCACTGATCTGAATGCTCTCCCCTTAGACTGGGAAAAGGGGAGGGAGGTTCACTCTTGCCACTTCTAATCAATGTTTATTTGGAGGTTCCAGCCAATGATCTAGGGCATAGAACAGAAACTCAAGGCATACAGATGGGAAAGAAGGAAGTACACCTGTTTTTATTCAGTGATGACTCTACGTTTTGCATATTATTCTTACTTTTTAAAATATATTTTTATGATCTTATATGGAGAGATTCCAAAGGAAAGAGTCATATATCACCCTCCTACAACCAATCAGCAAATTTAACAAGGTCACGGGATAGATTAATAGAAATATCAATTGTAATTCTATATACTATTGGCAGCATATAGAAAACAATTTCTTTCACAATGATATCAAGATGAACAAAACACTTAGGAATACTTAACACATTTAACCACAGGTTTGACAAAAGAAATGAAATCTTGAACACTGGAAATTAGAAAACATTACTGAAATAAAATACAATACTGCTTCTCAATATACAGGAACGGGTATACATGCAACAACATGAACAAACCTCAAATAGAGGCCAGACACGTACATATGCCATGATTCCATTTGTAGGACATTTCATGAGAAGGCAAAATTATAAAAACAAAATTGGCTCAGAGGTGGCCTGGATCTGGGGATGGTGAGAATTCCTTTAAGAGTAAAGGAAATGACCTAAAATTGATTGTGGTGATGGCCAAGCAACTGTATAAATTGATTGAGGCTCACTAAAATAAACAATAAAAATGCATGAAACTTGTGAAATGAAAGTCTTGCCACCGTAAAGTGACTTTAAAAAGAGACAACTAGTTATGGGGCTATAAATAAAAATATTCTCTGAAACAAACAAGCGACTGAGAGAAAAGACATAGAGAACCATAGTGAAGATTTTCCAAATGGGACATTTATTGGAAATGCTGAAACAAGCAACATAAAGCCTGAAACATTGGATTTAGAATCCAGTCTGAAAAGAACAGGTTGGTAGATGTGAGCAAAAGCAGTGATGAGATTATTTAAAAATTAAGTAAGATTTTCTGAGTGTGTGGACATTAGCTATCTTGATAAGCCTTTTATTCTGAATTTATTCCGGTGTCTGAAGCACAATATGAGGTCAATAAATAGATGTTGATTGAAGAAATGAATAAAAATAATTTTCTACTCCTATTTAAAGTCTCTAGTGATTTAATTTGGATTTTTATCTAAATTATTATTATACATTTGCATACATTCGTTTGAAATATGAGGCAACTTTGAACACCACAGTGATATCAACATCCATCACAGATTCAAGTGCAAATATATTTTTTTGCTGTTATGTTTTCATTACATCTGAAGTGGATTAATAAATAGAATCTAATTAATTGCTTCACTTGCTTCCATGAAATGATATCAGTCTCTTGAAAACCACTTCGGTCGTGAATAAGAACTACTTAATTTAAGCATTACGCATTATATGATATTTACTGCCAATTAAATATGAAAGAAATGTTACATTATTTTAAATTAAATATTTTATTTATAACTGTGGATCTCCTGTTCAATTATTTATTTGAAGTTTTTATTAGAAAAACATATTCTGTCTGGGTTTTGATAAAAAAAAAAAGAACTCTTAAATTAGACAACATTCTTATTATTTTCACACATAAAACCATTTCATACTTTAGCAAATTCAAATCAACACATAACTCCCAAATCATACTTGTCCTTTGTATCCAAAGAGTATTGAAATGTTGCACTGAAACGCTTTCATTGAAAATAATGTATGAAAAGATAACCTTCCTCACCATGTTTTTGTAGAGTTTTTATCAGCGATTGGAGAGATGCCACTGGTGTCTCACGTCCCCATTTAGAGTACACACCATTGACCATTCTCTTTTGACATAGTTCAGGGAGACAGGCTTTGATCCAACTGCCTTTTGGCTAAGCCTCTGGTCTCTGGGACTCACAGAGATCAAAAGTACTGATTCTAACATACAGACTCTGAAATGTTGTGCTTCCCATGGAAAGACTACAGTTCACTCTGTCAGTTTTGCATATTATTATTCTTAAAATATATTTTTATTCATTTCAGACAGGAAGGGAGAGGGAGAGAGAGATAGAAACATCAGTGATGAGAGAGCATCATTGATTCCTGTCTCCTGCACTCCCCTTACTGGGGTTCAAGTCTGCATGTGCCCTTGAGGGGAATAGAACTCGGGACCTTTCAGTCTGCAGGCCAACACTCTATCCACTGAGCCAAACTGGCTAGGGCTAGATATGAAGCATTTTATTTATTTATTTTTTTATATATATTTTTTATTGATTTTTTACAGAGAAGAAGGGAGAGGGATAGAGAGTCAGAAACATCGATGAGAGAGATCGATCAGCTGCCTCCTGCATGCCCCCCACCGGGGATGCGCCCGCAACCAAGGTACATGCCCTTGACCGGAATCGAACCTGGGACCTTTCAGTCCGCAGGCCGACGCTCTATCCACTGAGCCAAACCGGTTCGGCTATGAAGCATTTTAAATTTAGATGTTTGGCATCCCATAGGTTAAGGCTTTACTATGAGGAGACTAATTGCAAAGTGGCTCGGACTTACTCAATATGCAAGTGGGTTCTGTGCTACATAAATGTTGTTTGGGATGTTTCTCAGAAAAATAATCGTACAAGGATATCACCAGTATCATCAACAGCAACATTATTTTAAACTAGAGGCCTACTGCACGAAATCTGTGCACTTGTGGGGGGGGGGGGGTGTCCCTCAGCCCAGCCTGTGCCCTCTTGCAGTCCGGGAGCCCTCGGGGGATGTCTAACTGATGGCTTAGGCCCGCTCCCCGTAAGCCAGCAGTCAGACATCCTTAGCGCTGTCTGGAGCGCTGCCTGGCTGCTGGCTGAGTGGCGCTCCCCCTGTGGGAGCACACTGACCACCACAGGGCAGTTCCTGCATTGAGCATCTGCCCCCTGGTGGTCAGTGTGCGTCATAGCAACCGGCCGTTCTGCCATTTGGTCTATTTGAATATTAGCCTTTGATTATACAGGATACCTGTCTTATTAAAGTCTTCCAGCCTATGAATTTAACATAGATTCCCATCGTTGTCATTTCACTTGTTAAACAAATGTGAACTTCATAGACTCTTCCTGAAAAAAGACTCCATCTCTTTAAATGCACTGTGCATTCCCCACCTGGGCTTCTTTTATTCACTGGGAAAGGGCAGCTTAGCTTTATGGTGCCTGTCAGTCGCGCAGGTGATGGGTGTCTCTCAGAATGTCTGGATAGCTAGTGCGGGGAACAGTGGGTAGGTGATATGCCTGCGTCGTACAGCCAGCCGTCCTCTTGCCGGGAAACTTACTAAATCCTTTTTATAACTCACTCCATCATTCCCCTCCGCAGCCTGAGCCCTCAAGTCTGTTGCACTTAAATGGTATCGTTAGCTCTTCAAGCTGCCTTCTCTCAGACAGAACTATTCACATAGGTCTGCTGGCGTAAGATGGCTCGGTCCTAACAATCACTGGGTAGCCCTAGTCCAGCGGTTCTCAACCTGTGGGTTGCGACCCTTTGGGGGTCGAATGACCCTGTCACAGGGGTCACCTAAGACCATCAGAAAACACATATATAATGACATATTGTTTTTGTGATTGATCACTATGCTTTCATGATGTTCAATTTGTAACAATGAAATTGGGGGTCACCACAACATGAGGAACTGTATGAAAGGGTCGAGGCATGAGGAAGGTTGAGAACCACTGCCCTAGTCCCTAACAGACTTGGACAGACAGGTCATCCAAATCTTACTACCAGTCTCCAACAGATTTACATAGTGTAGCTTGGAAAATACCCAGACAGAAAGTGAGGAATCCCCTATTTTATATTCTACAAAAGTGTAGGATAGAAAATATACTAATCGCAGTATCCCCCTGTGGGATCACTATATTCTTTTCCTTGCTTTATGTTTAAACACCTGTGTATTCATAATAAATTCCTTTATTTTCTGATTAACCTTGAATTGGTTTCGGGTGCTTCAACGTAAGATCTAAGATGCCAAACTCTTACATCAATACTGCAGCTGTGAGGAGGCACAAACTGACTTTTAACTGAAAGTCATTCTTTCAGCAAACTCTAATATTTTCTGCATTTTTTTATAAGCACACCGAATATAAATTTGAAAAATAAGTCCCCTTTTCTACAAGCTCACTCTAAAAAAATGGGAAACTGGAATGGAAATACTCAATACATTTAATAAAATATTTTATAAAAACAACATGCACTTGTGTGATAAATCTGAACTGAAGCTTTTCTTTAAAAACATAACTGAAAATATTTTATTTGATCTAATGCCCTTAGTACATTGAGTGCCAGACCTTATTATACAGACTGCTCATTTTTTTAAAAAAAAGATATACTGTCTTTGTCTCAAAATTTATTTTAGAAAATGATCCTAATGGCTTGATTAACTTAATACAGTTCATTTTCCGACATGAATAATTTATCGTTATTTCACTGACCAGATAGAGTTCATTAAATTCTATTGATCCTATGGTATAATTGTATATGGAACGACTAATACATTAAGTTCAATTATCAGTTATTAAACAAAGACCACAGTCATACATGTATTTCATAATTAAGAGATTACTCCAGCACATAATGCGAGTTTAAGAGATGAGAATAACCAGGTAATTGAGAGCAAACTATTATTAGAAAGTGTCCATTATAGAAAGTTAATAATTCAATGAATGATGGTTTCCACTCTACGCTTACTTCTACTTTACTTATGCTTCCTGCAAGCTGATCTAAGTGTGAGCTAAGTGATTTGAGAGAGTGAGTTATTTGGAATTATTTTCACAAGGCATGGAAGAGAGAGAGACAGAGAATGGACATACTTAGCATGGCCGTGTCGAGTACCTAACACGGTGCTACCTAATGAGAAATCTTTTCTCTTTTCATGGATGTGTGCTTGCAAAAAAACAGAAGAATGAGGAATTTGAAGATAAAGCCTTTCTAATTGTGAAAAGAATATGTTGTTTATTATTCTTAGGAAAATTTGATCACATAAAGCATTGCTAAAAAAATTGCCTCGTATTCTAAAACAACAGTTTTGCATGACTCTTTCTGTACATCCACATTCTCACTGTAACTTATTTAATGCAAAATGGAAACGTCACATCTTTTGTATCCTTATAACTTAAGAAAAGTGCCTTTAACAAAGTGGTGAAAAACAATTTGACAGTGAATAAATGAATGAATGACATCTGAATGACATGTTTGGGCTTCAAAGAATAAACTGTAATAGGTTTAAATACATGGAATGATTTGTCCTACAAAGCAGTTTTCTTTCAAAATAGGTTGAATCTGAGAAAAATCAAGAATTCAAACCTGAAATAAGAATCACATCAATAATAGCTAACATTTATTGAATGCTCTCTATGTCCTAATTACCATTCCAAAAGCTATACACAATCAGACTTAATACTGAACATGCGTCTACACATAAAATGCTAATTTAATTTAAACTTAGGCTATTATTAAAATCTGTAGGTTCTTCACATGTACATCTAGGTTTGTGTATACCTCTTTCACCTTTAGGAGAATTAAGTTACTCTACCAACAATATATCACTATAGCTATCTAGTACTCCATTTCTATCCCCTAATTATATTAGTGGATATTGTAAAAATATTAAAACAGGAAGGACAACTACCATCTACCAGATATGCTTACTAATAAACATTTATTTAATCTGAAAGATTTGGTCAAAGAAAAAGTTTTGTTCTAGATATTAATATACCAGTAAGCTATCCTATATAATAAAGAGCTAATATGCTAATTAGACCAAACAGCAGAACAATGGTCCAGACCATCCGAACAACCTTCAAACAAAGCCAGGGCTGCGAAGGCCGGCCAGCCAAGACAGCCGGGCTGTGAGGGTCGAGCCCCTTGCATGAATTTTGTGTATCAGGCCTCTAGTTTATATATATATATATATGGCTAAGTGACCAACTGTACATCTCTCAGACCGTCCGACCAATCTACCGGCGGGTACATATGACGCGCACTGGCAATTTAAAAATAAACGTTGACTCCCACATGTGTGATACATATAAAGCTCTTGATGGCACCAATCGAACACGTGTGTTTTGACCTGTCATTGTGGATCGTGAATTTGGTTGTTTTTGTTGACATTCTGAAGCTGAAAGACATCATTGACAGAATACGTCTGAAGACCAGCTATTGGCACAATGTACCTCTGAGGCTGAAAGTGTCGACAGAATATGTCTAAAGAACAGTCATCGACAAGTACTACCAATGCTGGTAGGAACTGCCTTCATAGTGAAAATGAAGTAAATTAGGATACAATTATCGAACACAGTTGTGGTGGAATGACTGTTACATGTCAATTTTGCCTATCACTAAATTTCTCTAGTGAAAAACCATCTGATGGAAAATTTACTCAATGTTGTAGCAAAGGCAAAGTTTTTCCAAATGATACCAAGAATTGATTTGTCCCCATCTGACACTTTTCTCCCATTTAAATTAATTCGAAGACAGTTTCCTGTGATGCCTTCATTTGCGATGATTATTACTAAATCACAAGGACAAACTCTAGACAGAGTAGGAATATTCCTACCTGAAGCCATTTTCGGACACGGTCAGTTATATGTTGCTTTCTCTCAAGTTTGAAGAGTGTGTGATGTTAAAGTTAAAGTTGTAAATACTTCATCACAAGGGAAATTAGTCAAGCACTCTGAAAGTGTTTTCACTCTTAAAGTGGTATACAGGGAGATATTGGAATAAGTTTAATCAATTTATCAGTCATTGTTGTTAGTCAATGTTTTTATATCATGTTTTTGTTGTTTTTATATCATGTCTTTTTGTTATATCATGTTGTTATTGTTTAATAATCAATTTATATATTATTTTCATATACATTTTAGTAATTTTCTTTCATCTCTGACACTTCTATTATAGAGAATGGGTGAATAGTGATATTGAAATATTTTTTCTAATTAATTTCCTTTCAATGTGCAAGAATCCGTGCACCAGGCCACCAGGTTTTTTTGTTTTTTTTTAATTTCCTTCTCTCCCTCCTTCTCTTTCTCCCTTCCTTTATTTGAAAAGTTGATTCTTAAGTAAAAGGAAGATATACATTTCAGAGTTTTTCTATTGAAAAGACTTTCTGAATAATCTTATTGGAATTGTTGTATGTTTGACCTAAATTTATTCAGAGCAATTTATTTTATTTTGTGGATGTTTCTTTCCATTTGAGCAAAACAGTCTCCTTTTTGCTCAACATATCACCCTTCTAAGCATTTCTTTGCTAACGTGATAGAATCAATTAATTCTCTATTTTAGAAGATGTACATTAAAGTTGCCATGATTGCATTACCTCGGTCTAGCTAATCAGAGGTAAAACTCATCTTAGTGTGTTGTTTTGGGAATATTCTTTACAGAATATTGTTTCACATCTTTCCCACCCACATTGGAAAAGAAAGCCTATGCCACACTACTGTTCACTGTTCAGGAAGCAAATATTCAGTATAAAATTACAGTGAAAGTTTTATGAGTTTCTACTGCATAGAATGATGTTTCAGAGTAATATTATATTTTCTGGTATTGTCAATTCTTCTCATTTAAGACATGCTATGATTTCATTAACATTTTTTCATAAAATTATTATTTATTTTGATCACTTTTGGCAACATTTTAAAATGCTTCCTATATTTTTATTTTTAATTTATCCTTTTCTTTTTTGTAGTTTTCTGTATTTGAGACAGTTTATTATATTTATTATTATACAATTCTGCCTCTACTGCTCTTCCTGTCTTTCTTGTTCCTTTTGCTTCCTTATTGACTTCCTGTTTATCATCTGGATCGATTGTCCTGTGAACTCCAGAATTCTCAGGGTTCAAGTCCAGGCTTTAAAGTATTTTTTTTATGCTAAATGCACTTCTCTTTGACCCTATTCGCATTTGAGGAGGAATTGATATATTTTTCCCTCTCACCTTGAATTCCTTAGCACTTAATGTTACCACAATATGCTTTTTCAGACACATGTAAGCTGGTCTGATAATTATTCTCTATATCCATCTTTCTCCATCTTCTTTTATTTTTACCAGCTATAGAAAATGCAATTCACACCTTGACCCGTGGCTACCATTTCCCCTTTATTTTCTCTTCCAGTTAAAGACGCCAACCTTTCCCTTGTTCGTGATGGAGGTCTAACCGGAATGCCAAAATAAAGCAGTGTTTTCAACGTGACGACGTTAAGAAGAAATACGTGGAAAGATAAAAAACAATATGAGGCTGACAGCCGGTATCGGTCAAATTGAAGCAGGTGCTCCCAAGCCCTGAGCTCTGCCTACTCGGATGCCTTTTTTCATTCTTTTTCCCCTCTTTTTTAGCGGATCTTAAACAGTAGTGCTCTATGAACATGGCCAATGGATTCCCGTGCTGCTGTGACTTCATCCACGGGAAAGACACACGTCTGACAAAACACATAACATAAACTTCTATTTTGCAAAGGAAGCAAGTACTTCCTCCACTCCCTCAGCAGTTTGTAGCTGGGAGCATACAAAACTGTCATGAAATTAACTGCAGCTCCCTTCAAGCAGATGGGCAGGTCCGTTTGTATTTTTAATACCAACAACTAAAAGTATTTACAGGGCCATTTGTACATGCCGTTGAACAAGATGCTACACCGACACCTTATAGTAATACAGTTAATCAAATAGTTATATTTATGCTCCTCAGAGAGACAAGAAAAAAAACACAAGCAAATAAACTCCCATTTATAACTAATATTTCATTTTGGGTCTATTGTAAGTAGAGCTGCTTTTTAAAATTTTGCACGCCAGCCATGCAGTGCTAACACAGAGAAACACAATTGATTTTGTCAGGTAGCCTTGCCTCCACTTCTGAAAATAACGCTTTTTAAAAGTTCCTTCCAGAGAAACTCTTTGGAGCAGCTCTCTGCTTCCTGCTGGGCCCTCGGCTGGTAGGTCATTCAAGGTCAGAGCGGGAACTTGACCCCAGGCTGCCTGGATCAGGCCTTTTCTTTCACATAGACTCAGAAAGAGGAGAAAACACCACTGCTTTCCCGAGGCCCTTTGGACTCAGCGGCTAATTTATCTGCGTCTGAATGTGTTCCTGCCTTAAAGGATCATCACTGGGTTTCTCAGGGGACACTCCCGTGGCTGTGTTTGTTAGTGTGGGTACCACTGGCTGAAGGTTTATCGCTTCATCGCACCCCCAGAACCGGGGGCTGGGCTCTCTCCCAGGCCACTTGGCTCTGGTGATGCGGAGTCGTTTTAAGTTTCCTTGGAGCGCAAGGACACATTTCCTTCATGGCTCTAAGTGAGAATGGGTTTCCTATTAGACCCCGGGTACCACTGCTTTGGATTCCGGGGAGCGGCATCTCAGAGGGCTCCCCGGTAGGCTAAGGCAGCACCGAGCCCTTTTGCAGCCGCCTGTAGACAACACTGGTTCTTTATCTCGCAGATGTAGCTACAGCGCTCTGCTCCCAGCTGGAAAGACAGTTACATCGCTGCTGTAGGACTCCCAGATGTGAGCGCACTAAACGCTCCATGACACCCCTGAATTTTATGTCCCCATTATGTTTACAGGCTGGCTGGCCTTCGAAGGACCCGTAACTCCAAGGGTCTTTGGCCTCTTCAGCCAGGACATGTGTTTAAAGAGATAAAATGTGCTTAAAAACAGAATTACAAACTATAGGAAATGTAAGAAGATGTTTGTGATATTAAACTATACCATAATTAAACATTTATATCCCTATGTATGGATGCATGTGTTCATTCTGTTTTGAAAACTGGCAAAATAACCAAACAATATAAGAAGGTTTAAAAAATACATTTTAGGCCCAGCCTGCGTGGCTCAGTGGGTGAGCGTTGACCTATGAACCAGGAGGTCATGGTTCGATTCCAGGTTGGGCACATGCCCTGGTTGTGAGCTTCATTCCCAGTGGGGTGTGCAGGAGGCAGACAATGATTCTCTCTCATCATTGATGTTTCTATCTCTCTGAAATCAATAAAAAATATATACTTTTTAAAAATAAGAGTGTTCCAGTTAGCATTTCTGTACTAAAATTAAAGCAGCCCAATTAAATTAAGGCTGGTCCAAGAAGTATATATATTTGCCATAGTATATTTTTGTTCTTGCTCTATAGGATTTATTTTACTGACAATAAATTTGGGCAGGATTTTGAATTAGAACTTAGTTGGAATAATTTCACATTGCTTTCTACGTCTATTTAGAAAATGCAATTTTATGTTGCCTTCAAAATCCAACTGCATTTGAGTTACATATAGAAAGTTGCTCCATAATTTAGAAGATCTCATTTCATAAACATATTTCTCAATATTACTGTCTGGAACGGAAAAAATCTGAAGCACAAAAATCTGAGTTTTCTGTTTCCAAGCTGGAGTCAGAGTAATCAGAGAAACTACTTGTGCTAGCAAAATAACACTTAACCACTTTTGAGATATGAGATGTATTTATAAGTTCTGCCATTAAGCTGAATCTAAAGCTTGGGATTTTTTTTTCCATGGCTAAGAGCAAGGGTTATTATCATATGCACAAAATTGTGACTTGGAATTAGGGGTGTGTGTGTGTGTGTGTGTGTGTGTGTATTTGTGGAGAAAGAGTAGAGGGGATGGGGAAGAGAAACAGAGAAAGGGAGACAGACTTTCTAGGGAAATGGTGACAAGAATACAAGAAGGTGGATCAAAATGAATTGACGATAGTCTCAGGGTTATTGAGCCATCTAGGATTTTAGTAGTCCCTGAGAAAGTCAGAAAATTTAAAGTAGAAATGAGGAACCCAGCCAGGAAGAGATGCATAAAACAATTAGAGTTCAAGTACTGATTCTGGCAATTGTTAACTATAAAACCTTGAGCCTAATACTCACCCTTTCCAAGCCTCAACATGCCTACTTATAAAGTGAGGATAAAAAGATCTACAATACAGAGGCACAGGGAAATTCACATGAGATGGTGTATAGCAGTGGTTCTCAACCTTCTGGCCCTTTAAATACAGTTCCTCATGTTGTGACCCAACCATCAAATTATTTTCGTTGCTACTTCATAACTGTAATGTTGCTACTGTTATGAATCGTCATGTAAATATCTGATATGCAGGATGGTCTTAGGCAACCCCTGTGAAAGGGTCGTTCGACCGCCAGAGGGGTCGCGACCCACAGGTTGAGAACCGCTGGATATGGAACCACCTAGCAGAAGTCTTAGAGGCAGATGTTTTTAAATTTGATTGAATTCTCCACTTCTCTCTCATCTCCATCTCATCCATTTGTCATAGAGGACTGTTAAATGTAGCTCATAAATGCCTCTCAAACATCTCCTTCCTCTCCATTCCCACTGCCAATAGTGTGGTTTGAGCCTTCATTACCTATTTTATGAACTGATAAAATGAACTCCTAACATTGTGCCTTCGGTCCTTTCATCTCGTAATATATTCTCCACTCTGCTGTCAAGAGTACCTTTCTAAACTGAATATATCATTATTCCACTCCTCTGCTTAACAATTTGAGATATTGGGGGAAAATAGAATTCTGATTTTCCCTCTTCATACCTTTATTCCCTCTTCAAACAAACTTCTACATAACTCATCTATCAGTGCCATGCCTAATCTTCAGCTGTGTTCAGCTTTTTCATACCTGGCCTGAGATCTGAGACTCTTTTGTATTTTTTTCTCATTGTTGTTGTTGTTAATCCTATCCCGAGGGTATTTTTCCATTGATTTTTAGAAATGTTAACAGGGACTGGGAGAGACAGTGAGGGCGAAACATTGAAGTGAGAGAGACACATCCATTAGATGCCTCCCGCAGGCTCCCAGACCAGGGCCAGGGATGGAGCCTGAAATGGAGGTATATGCCATTGATCCGAATCGCACCCAGGATGCTTCAGTCTGTGGGCCTATGCTCTATCCACTGAGCAAAACGGCTAGGGCCTGAGACTGTCTTTCCAACCTCCGTACTGCTACCTTCGTTTCCAGGAATTCCCCTCAGTGCATACTTTATGAATAAACATAGTTCTACCTCTACCACTACCTCTGGTGGGTATCTCCTTCTATTCTCTTTAGAGTTCAATCCTTTGATTCTATTATTGTAAAGAATTCAGCACATTATGCGAGAGTCCTGTGTTTGATTATTAATCATTCCACTTGTCTCCATGGGTGTCTACTGTATTGTTTTCCTATTTTGTGTCTACTATTTTGTAGATTAGTATACTAGTTCTAGGCAACTGCTACTATAAAAACTATATTATTTCATAAAAATAATACTTTATTCGATTGAGAGCTAGAGTCCAATCCCTTTAATCTAGGTTTTCCTTATGGACTCTCTAAGCCTGCTAAAAACAGATGAAACAAAGAATTTAGAAGTTCGGTTTTATAATTATATATAAGAGAATGTCTGGGACCAGTCTTTTTCTTCCCCTTATAGAAAAACACGAGGTCAGCACTAAGGTATGTTTTCAAAATTCTGGCAAAATTAAAAAGGCAAAATAAATCACACACAAAAATGATATGTCATAACAGTCTACGCAAACACAGACAATTAAAGGAAATGAGTTGCAATCTAATATACTAGATTTAGGCATCATGAATGAATTATGTTTTCTTCTGATCAATAGCTACCATCTAAGAACTTTCAGATCCCCTTCCCATATTGGATAGCCAGATGGGATCAATAGCACATTCACTGGAATACGAGCTGCTTTAAAATATGGTAACAGCGCAGCGACTCACCGAGACCTCTGAGAGTACCAAGCAGAAAACACAGGACTTGGACAAGGTGAAGGAGGATAAACTTCGCCAGGGAAAGTGCTAACGTGAACTTGGTGTTCAGATATGACAATTTCTGATTCTTCAAGAAGAGAATGAAACAAAGTGTGTAATTATTTACAGAAGTGAAAATAAATCACCTACTTTACCTTTCTTTTCACATCTGGGGAGCTGGATGGAATCTACCCTGAAGTTCACTTTTCTTCTGACCCTGGAAAAGATAAAGATGTTTTCTTGATGACTTCATATAATAGTTGATACAAGAGCTAAATCTGCAATGTTACAAGAGTTTAGGGCTCTTACAGTCCTTATTTTGGTGTGTGTATCTATATTAAAAGAGAAGCATGAAAAATTCATAAACTTGAGCTTATCCATCTATAAACATTATTGATAGGATCAAAGAAGATCTTGTATGTGAAAATCCGTTGAAACAAGTAAAATGTTGTTTAAGTTATGAAACATTGAAAAAAACGCATTATCTGGCCATTGTAGTAATAGTAGATCTTGAGTTGCATTATGTGGCTATATATAACAGGAATTAAACTATGTATCTTTAAGAAAACTAAATGTTCAGAAAAATTATTGCTCTACCACTGTCTTGGTTTTATCCTGCAAAATAAGATCTAATTTTTAATAGTTTTGTAAAAAAAAAAACCTATCCATTTCATGAAAGCATTCTTCAATGACTATTTACTGAAATCAAGAACAGCTAAGGTTTTCTTGGCTAGAATTATTGATAGGTATGCTGTGTATTTGAATAAGAATTTAGGTGTAAGTTCTATGTGAGTTACAACTTATAGAGACCATCAGAAGTAGCAGGAATTCCCTGTAGTTTATCTAATAAATGTTGGAATGGTTGTAATATTACTGCATGTTTTACAGTAAATACTTTTATTAACAGCATTAATAATATAATAATAAAAAATAATTTACACTTTATAGTGATATTTACAAGGCATTTCAAGCATTTATCTGGTAAGATTACTCAGAATGTGCCAAAGTTTCTGTTTCATTATTACATAAATGCATTTAAATGAAGGAAGAAGACTTCCCCAAATTTTTTCCATCAAAACACCATAGTTATTTTATCTTGAAACCAATTTCTACCATTATATATATTGCATTTTTTTCAATGCCCATGACTTTGCCAACTATTAATTCTTGGGTTTTAATTGAAGGCACAGTTAAGACATTAAAATAATTAAAATTTTATTTTTACTGCATTGGCATTTCCTGAATGGTAAGAGTTTTATGTTTTAAAATTTGGGAGGAATTATTTATTATTGAGCTGCCAGTCCACAGGTGGGTAACTCACAGGAATTATAACAGACTAGCCTACTTGATTTATTTAATTCTTAAACACTTAATCAGACTTTCATAACCAGAATAAACCTCTAAGGAAAATTAAACTCCATTAATTCTTTCAAAGCCAATTTAGTGATCACTCTTACAAAAGAATTATCTCAGGAACATACGGAAAATTCAGATAAGTATAATTCAGGTTTTCTATTAAGTTGATCTACAGATCAATATTGTTCAAAATAAAAAATCAACAACATAATTTATATACTGAATGCATAAAATGAAATTCTATATACTATCAATAAAAAGCCCATTTATTTGAATGAAGAATTTTATCAGCTTTCACAATATTCTGCCAGACTAAAATTCCATTTGTTCCTATCATCCCACGTATTAGCAAACTCTTAAACTAAATTGCAACTTTAAAGGTTATAAAATTTCAATGACAAAATTGCACAATGAAGAATGTGCTTGAATAGTGGAGTTTATCAGACACCTTAACTACCAGGGTATATCAAACAACTGAGATCCATGATGACCTAAACTACTGTGTTTGTATTAGAACACAGATTATTAGCTTTTTTCACATTTTATTGCAATTACTAATAAATATTTGCAAACAGAATTTTAAAAGTGAAAAAGCAACTACTTTATGAGAAAATTGATGCTTAAGCAATTGTCTTCAGATCTGTGCCCATGAAGAACAAAATTGTAAAAGGGGTCTGTTTACCAGACTTACTTATCATTTGCATAAAAGGTTATGTGGAAAAATACATAATTTGTCAATGCTAAAACATTTGTATATAATTTAGTAACAAATTTAATTTAAAATTTTCCATGTCACCTATGAAATGGTCTAAGAGTTGATAGTATCCTTTTAGTTCTTTTTTTTTCCTCTTCTTTTCTTTTTTTTTTTTTTTAGCATCTACAATTTACATATTTGTGTTCTTCCCTCATTGGAATTCTGAACACTGAATGTCCAACTCTTAAATAAAACTCCTGATAAAAACTACATATTTACAAGTAACTTAGCTACCTTTATTTTTCATTCCATGTAACTCTCCTCCTAAACAGATAAATGCAGTTTTAGCTTAAATTAGAAGCTATCATTGAAGACACACTTATCATTATAAAGTCGTGAAATGTCTGAGAAAGTAATAATTGTTTTGATTAAAGTATATCCATGTAGATGAATAAATGAATAATCTGATAGTTAATCAACCCACACAAAACACTATTATAATAACACTTTAAAGCCTCACATGCCACAAATGATTTCTAAAAAAAAGAGGGGAAAAAAAAAACAAGAGGATTGAAATAGTTTTAAATTCAGTGATGAAGTGAGATTGAGAGAAACTGGTTATGGTTATGATACAGTTGTGATTATTCGATGGAAAAGACTGTGTCTTTCTAGGTTATCCCAATTGAGAGAAAAAGCAGTAGTCCTTTGTTTTATTTTTATTTTAAAAAAAATGATTTCAGAGAGGAAGGGAGAGGGCGAGAGAGATAGAAACATCAATGATGAGAGAGAATCATGGATCGGCTGCCTCCTGCACACCCCACACTGGGGATCGAGCCAGAAACTCGGGCATGTGTCCTGACCAGGAATCAAACCATGACCTCCTGGTTCACAGGTCGATGCTCAACCACTGAGCCACACTGGCCGGGCTGTTTTTTATACATTTTCAACAGCAGCACAAAGATGTTATTGCTTTTCATTTGATGTTCCTTTTCGTTTCTGATATCTAAATTAGGTCATCCAACATTGACTCCTGAAGGTTATTAATACTAGCATTTTGCTTTTGATTTGCCTTTCTTCAGGTAAGTGTCGAATCATGAAATATATGCCATAAATTTAATCCTCCAGTACTGGCCTTCCTGCCCTGATAAGCAAGCACTTTATCCTCTTGTGACAAGAACTTTTCTAATCTGCTCTCTTAGCAACTTTAAACAGACCCTCTAGTGTTGCTAACGACCGTCATCCTATTGTACATTCCATCCCCAACACCTGTTCATTGCATATCTCTAAGTTGTTTTTTGTAACCACGTTCCTTGAACCCCTGCCCCAGCTTCTGTTCTGGTAACCACAAATCTGGTCTCTCTTATTTTTTAGATTCCACATATAAGTGAGATCATACAGTGTTGGTCTTGTCTGATTTATTTCACTTAGCATAATGCCCTCAAGACACATCTGTATTGTCACAAACTAGATTTCTTTATTAGTAGCTATTATCTACGTGTCTTGAGAGAAGTCCCCACCCCCCAAAATGCAGAAACAATTGGAACCACACCGTATAGTATAAAGAAAGGAGTGCTATGACTTTTAAATAGAAATATAAATTATTTATAGACATATATAGGATGGGGCAAAAGTAGGTTTACAGTTGTGAGCATGCAAAACACCAAGTTTACTCTTGCATTACTATTTATTAATTGTATTATTTTCCTCTTGTATAAGGGAATCATTTAAGTTTCATATAATCATATATCACTTGGAGCTTTTGTGTAATTTCTAATGTCTCTCTGTGTGTGTATACAGGACAGGGCAAAAGTAGGTTTACAGTTGTTTGTATGGAAAATAATACAATAATTAATACAGGTAATATTACATGTAATTTTATTATGTTGAATTCTTTACTTTTCCTGCCTGTCTTAATTATTGCATTTCCTTTACTACTGTTTAAAAAATTAAAACTTATTTGTACCCCATTTTACGTTTTACATTTTAGAGAGAAACAGTCAACAAGGACAAGATAAAAGTATTTCAATGACAATTCTTACACTCACATCCCAAAGTTTTCAGCTTTCCATCTTTCACAAATATTTACTACTGAAACTCATTGTATGCTTATCTGTGAGTCTCCCAGAGATACTGTTTTCTTTGAAAAAAGAAAATATCCCCAGGCTATGCACAGTTCCATAATTATACTAATAAAGCCGAGTCTCCTAATGCATTCAATCATCAAATCACTTCCTGGCTACTAGCTGCCTTCAAATTAGAAACTGGTTTTCATAGCTACAGGGCAATTCAGACAAAAAACGAAAAAGAAGAAAAAATAGTATAGGATCTGGCCGAAATTGAAATGGAATCTAAAACTTCCTAATTGTATGTATTTCCCACTGCTCTCCAGCAAGTCCCTGTTCCTGTGCAAACAAGAAAAAGTTGGGGATTCTGTCCACTAGAAAAAATCAGAAAAAAAACACACATGACTGCTTTCTTTTACCCCCAGTAGTTCGACAAATGTTAATTGTTGTTTATATTCAGCATGGCCCTCTTCCAGGCTACTTTTTAAAATGATGCAAGTCAAGGCAAATGCAGGTCATACTGCCACAGTGAGAAGCGCATGTGAGGAGCAGACAGCAAGGGAGAGAGGAGCCAGGTGTCCTGCTGGGCAGCCAGCACCTCATAGATGGAAAGCACCTCCCATGTGCAGACGGGAAAGTGGGAATTGTTAAAGGGACAGCATTGTAGAGCATACAGTTACACAACAAGGCCTCTTCCGCCAACATCCTCTCTCTTACCCTGGCGCTGATATTTTGATCCCCACTTAATAAAGTCTTTGAATTTAAATATATATATATAGATCTCAGAGAGGAAGGGAGAGAGAGATAGAAACATCAATGATGAGAGAGAATCATGGATCGGCTGCCTCATGCACAGCCCACACTGGGGTTCGAGCTCGCAACCCGGGCATGTGCCCTGACCAGGGAATTGAATTGTGATGCTCAACCCCTGAGCCACACCTGTGGGCTGGACCTTTAATTTTAATATTTAAATCACTTAGGGGGAGGGAGCTCTTTTCTATGGCACCTTCACATTCCAGCAACTGCCCATGGAGGTGAATGAGATTTCTATTTGCTCTAGATCCTTGCCAAGTCTTCTTTATGTCAAGCTTTTTCATGTTCATCCATTTATGGGTGAGGAAAGGGCATCTAATCATGGATTTAATTAGCAATCCTCAAGTTATTTATGAGTGTGAAATCGCCTGTATGTTTTTAATTACACATAAACTAGAGGCCTGGTGCACAAAATTGTGCACTAGAGGGGGGGTCCCTCAGCCCGGCCTGTGCCCTCTCACAGTCTGGGACCCTTGGGGGATGTCCGCCTGCTGGATTAGGCCTGCTCACCAGGAGGAGCGGGCCTAAGCCAGCAGTTGCACATCCCTCTCACAGTCTGGGACCCCTTGCTCCTTAAGTAAGCTGGCAGTCGAGAGGCTCCCACCACCACCGCTGCGCTCGCTAGCCATGAGCCAGGCTTCTGGCTGAGCGGTGCTCCCCCTGTGGGAGCTCACTAACCACCAGGGGGCAGCTCCTGCATTGACTGTCTGCCCCCTGGTGGTCAGTGCACATCATAGCGGCCAGTCGTTCTGGTCATTCTGCCTAACGGCCGCTTAGGCTTTTATTATATACATGTTTCTCCTTTTTTTTTTTTTCTTACTTGTCCATATATTTTGTTTATTTGTGCTAGGCCCTATGCTTTGAATATTAATCCATACAGGAATCAGTGATTTCCTGAGGAGCCCAAGTTCCTTGTGTAGGCTATAATTATTAGAAATAAAAATCTAAGTTTTAGGGATATACATCAATATAATTGGGTGGTTATGCTTCCAAGAGACTATAGTAAATAGAGCTAGAGAGATATAAAAAGTAATGATATTTTCTTGTTTTTCCTCAGTATTAGATTTTAATACCTATTCAACTTCTCACCCATGATGGAACTTAACAAAGCAGTCATAATAGTCTATAAATCTAACAAGTAGAAATTAATGACTCTGCTTGATTAATAACAAGATATAACAGTGTATATGACTCTTAGTTATCAAAATTATCAATTTTGTGTTAAGGGCCACTATGCTTGCATAGCCCTTAAATATAACTTTACTAAGCCCTGAAATAAAGCTTTTACCACCTTTTACCTTTGCTGAGTAACCAGATACCATATCTTTTGCACCCACCTTATTACCAACTGAAAATAAATAGATATATTTGTTCATAAAAAAATGTGCTTAAATTACAAAATTTTAAAGCTTCTAAATCTACAGTTTTAAACCTTGTAAAATCAACTATCTATATATATAAAAGCCTAATACTCTAAGTGTCCGACCAAGCGGTCGACCAACCAGTCTCTATGCTGTGCACTGACCAGGGGACAGATGATCCGACCGGTAGGTTAGCTTGCTGCTTGGGTCCGGCTGATCGGGACTGGGCGAGGCGGGGCCAGACACACCCTGGAGCCTCCCACAGGGCCTTCCACAGTCCCTCCCTGGCCACCAACCCTGATAGGCCCTGATCGGGACTGGGAGAGATGGCCCTGATCGGCACCAATCACCAGCCAGGTGGAGAGACCCCACCTGTGCATGAATTCCGTGCACTGGGCCTCTAGAGTATATGATAAGAACCTATGAAAATTAACTACATAACCTTACTCACTTCTGGATTTAAGAAGGGTCAAGATGTTCACAAACAGAAAGTGTGGTGTTTGAACACGCAGGCTGCAACAATGAGTTTCAAATGTTTTTTTAGGCTCCACGTTTCTTAATTTGACTCAGAGCAAATTAAATTATTTGAAATTTTGTCTAGTAATGTAGAGAGATTATGGTTTTTCTATATCTTCTTGATATTTTAAATGCTTTCAAAAAACAATTTGGAGAAGCTGTGAAATTTGTATCCCATTATCTCTAGATACTTTAATATTTATATATCTCTCTAAGTACTAGGCTGTAATGAATTTCATCATTCTCTTTATATTTTATTTTCTGTTTGTTGCTGGTCTACATAAGCATGATTGGTTTCAAATACTGACTTTTTATCTAGAAAATTTACAAATTAATCCCAATAATTTACATGTAGACTGTTTTTTTCTTACTATGGAGTTACATAATTTATTAATAATAAAAATGTTGGTTTTTCTTTTCCTATTCATCTGCCTTTAAATACTGCTTATTGAACTGAGAGCAAGAGAACAATTGTTTCAATATACTTTGAATAAAGACATGGATAATATATTTATGTCCCATAAAACTAGAATCATAATGATAAAAAGTTTTTAATAATTGACAAAAGAAAATACCTGTGGTCAATTTTATTAAGTAAAATTGGGAAAGACTGGGCAGTTTAATGAAATTCCTACAATGGAGTTCCTTCTTTAGGCAGTAGAGGTCAAAATTAGATCAATTTCAACAGAGCAAAGTACTAATTTTTAAAATTACATCCAATTGTCTGCATTTAAGGGAATGGTGATAGTCCAAGGAGAGTGATAAATGAAGCTGGACTAATATAAAACTTAATCACCCTTTGATAAATTACAAATTTCTTTGCGATGCCTTGGTTATAAGTGGTCTTTGTGTATAATGGCTTGGAAGCTGAATGGGGCCTAATTGACTGAGGATTGCTTCAACATAACTGCTTTTCAAATGTGAGCAGGCCCCAATAACATTTTATTGTTCTCCAGTCAAATCACAATGAATGCTGAAAGCTGGTCACAATGTTTTCAAATGAGAGATTTTAATTTTAGCAATTTTAGTTTTGTCTCCATAACTTTACATTAATTTGCATACGTACAAGCTTAAAAACTGTGAAATTTATGTCCACAGGTTTATCTATTCTTATGTGGGATATTTAGTTTTGCCAGAGAAAACAGAAGGTTATAATTCACTTTGTAATTCAAACTGACTTCATAAACTATAAGAACACAGTAAAAAGCATAATGGATATTAAAATTCAAGGAAATAAGTTTGCAAACCGCAGTCCAGTATCTGATTTACAGATTGAAAAGTTTTACTAGTTATTTAGGATGATCATTTAGAAGTACCTGAGCTTAATTCTTTCTGCTTTTAATCACCTTATGGAATTTATTACTAGTTCACTGCATACTAAAGAGTTTCAGCCCTAACTGGTTTGGCTCAGTGGATAGAGCATCAGCCTGTGGACTTAAGGGTCCCAGGTTCAATTCCGGTCAAGGGCATGTACCTTGGTTGCGGGCACATACTCAGTAGGGAGTGTGCAGGAGGCAGCTGATTGATGTTTCTCTCTCATCAATGTTTCTAACTCTCTATCCCTCTCCCTCCTCTCTGTAAAAAATCAATAAAATATATTCTTTTTTCAAAAAAAGAGTTTCATAGCAGGTAAATCTTTCAATTTATAAACAATATTTCATTTTCTGATCAATGTAAGTTTTATGAATAAATTTCCCCCCTTTTGGTGGCTCTACAATATCAGTTCTTTCTTTCACATGAACTGGCCAAATTCATTGCCTACAATCCCCACAGACATGCATTCATTTTGGATGGAAGTAAAATCGTCTTCAATTGCTGTATTTAAGTGCATGCAGACTGCGCCTTTTGCTCAGAGAGATACAGTTTGTTTCTGATTATTTCCAGCATTCTGCACACCACTGCAAGGAAACGATTAAGGGCATGTTTCAGGACCTGTTTGCCAATATTTCTCTGACATCTTAAGTGGGATGAGATAAGAGAGTCCGGGTCTAAACATAACAGCGTGAGTACATGTCATATCTGGCTGCTCTGGGGGTCTCTTTGAACAAGCGTCCATCAGTCCTTCACTTGTGCTTGGCTTTGAGGTATTTTCCCTAAGTATTAAAGATAAAAAACACATTTTAAGTTGAAAAAAGGAACTAAAGGAAGACTATGTATTTTGTTTAGCAACTGAAATGTTTCCACTTGAAATAGGTATTTGTGTTTCCTTCATCTGTAAGGAGCTGGAAACAATAGCAATTATTTTTATTTCATTCTAATTTTATTTAGCATGACCTTAAGGCCTTATCACAAAAAATAAGAGAAATGCTGAATATTTGTCATGAACACTTTAACTTTTTTGAACACAGTTCTTTTAAAAACAGATTTGTTTACATGGAAATGGGAAAAACTAAACTAAGATAATGATGCATGAGAGAGATACACTGTCCAGTTAATATAAAAAGATTCAATATATTCTTCTTTAAAGGTCACAGCCTTGAAATAAATAAGAGGGAAATGATCATAACATGTTTGCCGTACTATCTCTAACAATTTCCAGAGAGATGACAATTAAACCTGCTAGTATTTGATAACATAACATAATTGCATGAATTTTGAAGATGTTTTTATTGAAATCTTTTCTTCTATTGATTTATAGTTTCAAAATTTTACCTGTTAAGACCAACACTGGAGTAAATTGCATGCGTACATTTCTTTTTTTATTATTAAATTGACTGGGTGACACTGGTCAACATGAACATATAGATTTCAGGTGTGTGTTTCTATGGTACAAGATCATGTATATTTGCATGCATACATTTCATTGTTAATATAATTGTGACTGTTAAAATTCAGTAATTATTAGGAACTATTACTACTAAGAACACGGGTGTATAAATGCTCCCTTGATGATTGACATCCAAATGTCCTTTGCCCAACTAAAATACTGAGGTCAATTTATTTGCTGCAGATCAGCAAGGGCAGACATGGGTAGAATCCCATCTGTGCATCTCATTAGCTACATGGTTTTACAAAACAAAATTATGCTTTCTATGCATACTCCCCTCTCCTGTAAGAAATGACAGAACAATGTAGCAATGAGTTTGATGTCCTTTAGGAAAGGGAGAACAATCTATGCAGGCACTGCACTGTTGGATCAAGTCCCCTATTTAATAATAATAAAAAAAATAGGAAGAATAAGCAGCTGATGAGAAAGGCAAACAGTGGAGAAATACATTCTACATTGCTCACCTGGGCCCCATGAGCCTCAAGCCACTCAATAGAGCTTCGTGGATAGGACCCATCTTACTCATGGTGGACCTTGTCAGATACAGGAAACTGTATTTCTTTTCTTTTCTTTTTTAATATATTTTATTGATTTCAGAAAGGAAGGGAGAGAGAGAGGGAGACAGAAACATCAATGCTGAGAGAGAATCATGGATCCGCTGCCTCCTGCATGCCCCACACTGGGGATCTATCCCACAACCTGGGCATGCGCCCTGACCAGGAATCGAACCAGGACCTCCTGGTTCATGGGTCAAAGCTCAACCACTGAGTCAGCAGGCGGGCAGGAAATTGCATTTTATGTAGCAGTGAAACCCTTGGGGTTTACACTCGTATCAGGAGGAACTTAAATCAACCGTTTGCTTTTAGTTCCTCCACTTGAAAGTGAAAATATCTATAGAAATGTCACTCCTCTATTTAAAGGGTGTCTCAAAATTAACTTCACGCAAGAAGTAATTTTGATAGAAAACACAGGTTTATAAATAAAAATTGTAAATTTTTTATTGATTCATAAAGGATGCAGGTTATGTATGGAATAGCATATCCAGTAAATAGCCTCCACGGCTTTGCTGGCACATATGCACTCTTTTGTTGAAATTTTAAATTTTCCATGACCATTTTGTGGCTGAATTTCAATGAGGCTCATTTTCATCTTGATGGCTTGGTTAATCGACAAAATTGTCCCATTTGGGGTTCAGAAAGTCCACGCGTGATTGTTGAGAAACAAATGCATCCACAATGTGTCACTGTTTGGTGTGGATTTGGGGCTTGGAGGCATCATCGGACCATTCTTCTTCGAAAATACAGCTGCTCAGGCAATAACAGTTAATGGTGCTCGCTATCGCGACATGATAATCCAGTTTTTATGTATTCCATTCCAAACATAACCCTATACTGTATACTTTATGAATCAATAAAAATTTACCATTTTTAATTATAAACTTGTGTTTTCTGTTAAAATTACTTCTTGCGTGAATTTTGGGACACCCTTTATTTAACCCAAATCAGTGCCGACTAGGCCATAACATCAACTCAGGAGGTGGGGGCAGAAAGGAAGTGCAGAGCGCAAGCACCTCTGAGCAATGAACTTGCAGTCAGCTTCCCAGAGGCCCGAGTGAAAGAGTAAAGAAGTCTCCCGATTTAAAAATTATTAATCGGGTCAATGTAATAATACTAGTACTTGACCATTAGTGACTAAGTGTGGAATTTCATAAAAATTGTTCAGGGTCTTCCAGTGCCCATCCCACAATCTCAACCCCATATATAACCACTTTCAACAATTTCGCTGCTTATTCTTGCATGCATTTCATATTTATAATTAGTTTGTTTATTTCTTGAGTCACACGTTTTAATGAATACTTACGTAATGAACTTTGAGGACCTATCTCTCTTACCCTCCTCTCAGATAGAGCAAGGCAGAAATATATATTAAATAGTTAAGATTATTTCCTACTAACATTTAATTATTCTGTGTCTGCATTTCCTCTCAGCTTCATTCTAGTCCGCAGTGCCTAACCCCCCGGCTTTGACACCTGGAGTTTAGATCCTTCCTTAAGACTATAAAGGCTTCCTGAGATTTGTGTATGACTGAAGCATCTTTTCCTTTCGACTCTACAGCTGCTTGTCAAATTGCCTTTGGGTTATTGTTGGTGACTTCAGTCAGCACAGCAACAAATATTGTAATTGTTCTCCTAGCCGGTGACAGCTAATGACAGGGATACCTTCAGGGCAGCACCACACCTGCCAAAGTTGGTACCTAATGGCCCTGCAGACAATCCTGCAATTTCTCCCACAATAATAAAAGAAATGAAACTTGAAGGAAAATTTAAGCTTTGTTATATTTCCTAAAACATAAAAATGAAGCAATATCACACTTTTTAAGGATGACAAAAAATGTATAAAAGGCCATTCTATAAACTATTCTGGTCATTAAAGATGCAGCTATAAAAGATGTTCAAGTCTTTCTAGCAATAGCTGAAAATCAGGTCTAGATTTTATAACCGGCTGTTTCAAGAGAAGCATCAAAAATTGCTCTCAGGCCCTAGCCAGTGTGGCTCAGTTGATTGGGCATCGTCCCATGCACCAAAAGGTTGCTGATTTGATTCTGGGTAAGGGCACTTGCCCGGGTGGGTTGTGGGCTTTGATGGTTCACTCTGACATTGATGTTTCTCTCTCTTTCTCTCCCTTTCTTTCTAAAAATGAATAAAAATATTTTAATTGCTTTCAGAAAGAAAATATATTCCCATTCATAAGATAATAATGTAAATACAGTATTACGTTATATTTAAAACTAGAGGCCCGGTGCACAAATTCATGAACCAGTGCGGTCCCTTGGCCTGCGAGATCGGGCCAAAACCGGCTCTCTGACATCCCCTTAGGGATCTCAGATTGCGAGAGGGCGCAGGACAGGCTGAGGGACCCTACTAGTGCATGATCAGGACTGGGGAGGGACTCGAGAGGTTGTCCAGCCTGGGAGAGACTGTGGGAGGGCTCCAGGGCGTGTCTGGCCAGTCTCACTCAGTCCTGCTCTCCGACCCCAGCAGCAAGCTAATCTACCAGTTGGAGTGTCTGGCCCCTGGTGGTCAGTGCACTTCATAGCGAACAGTTGAGCAGCCTTAGCGTATCATTAGTATATTACATTTTGATTAGTTGACAGCCAACCGGATGACCAGACAGTTAGCATATTAGGCTTTTATTATATAGTATAATATATTGGCATGTAGTTCAGTGTACAAGGCAAGTAGATATAATATATATATATAATATAGCTATTTAAATTATGTTTAATAATTTTTGGTGATCGCATTTGCTTACCCTCAACTCTATTTTATAATCCTCAAGAAGTATGTACCATTTTATTTCAGAAAAGTATGTTCCATCATTCATCATTCTCACTTTCTTTTCAATATCTATACCTTATTTCTAAAGTTAAATCGTAATTTACTATATAACATGTTCATAATCTGTACACTCTACAAAGTTTACTCCCCACCAAAAAGATTCCTAAAATACCGATATCAGGCAAATACACATTTTGCAAATATCCATTAAGGGGTCTTTAAATGATATTTTTTAAGTCATAAAAAATCCTATCAAATATAGTAGCAAGAATATTGGACATCCAGTGAAAAGTCTGAAAAGGGCATTGATTTTCTTTTATTTTTAAATTTATTTTTCATTGAATGTATTGGGGTGACATTGGTTAATGAAATTATATAGGTTTCAGGTGTACAATTCTTTAGCACATCCTCTTTATAATGTACTGTTGTTTACTACTCCAAGGGGCATGGATTTTTAAAACTGGTAATAATAATTCCTTTTAATAAGAACGTCTGAGATCTATACATTTTATTCGTTTTAGAACAAACTGAGAAAAGAACAATAAAACAAAACCGCATTATCATATGAGTTTACCAAATAACCTAGTATATCTTTTTTGTATATATTTCTTATTCCCAACAGATGGTTTCTTTTATAAGAAATTTCCACCTTATACTCTAGGTCTTAGAATTTTAAAACCTTGGGTGAGAATTCATCAAGGTTTTCACAGTCCATTAACTTTGTGACTTCTCTGGCACTCACATAAACTGTTTCTGATGTTTATGTAGTGTTAACTAAAATAACCCTTACTGATACATTTAGAGGAGCGCTAAGTCCCTGTAAATCATTAACTTACTTTAAAAAAACAACAACAACAAGATGAATTCCTTCAGTCTAAAGGACATTCTACTGAGCGCGTGTATCACATTCAATACACAGATTCCATTTTGGCTAAATTTTCATGCAAGGCTATTTGCCAATACCGCTTACATAAATCCATAGATAAGATGATTTTAGCAATTCCCAAAGCTACTAATGGTGTGTCAATTCTGGGCATGGGATCATAAATGTTGGGATTGGTTGTAAAATGTAATTATGTTTCATCCAACCAGGAGCTAATTATACCATCCAGTTTGAAAACAACCCCTCCTCGAGGCTCCCCGGAGCCTACAGAGAGCCCAATAACTCTTAGTTGAACATCACATCAATCTAACCTCTAATGTCACCTAACAGCGCTGGCTAGGTTTTCAATATGGCAATTTTTTAAAATTGCACTTGTTTCTAAACTGTATGACAGATAAATCATATGCTGGTTTGCATAGTGTAGCTCCGAATGACTGTTCCATCTTTGCAGCTGTCCTAAGATGTGATTGGCTGCTGGAACAACTCTCATAGCAACAGTCAAGGCAGAGAGAGAAAGGTTTGCGATTTTCTCCAGACAGAAGGGCAACCTGTGGATTTAATAATGAGGATCCTTTCATATCAATAGTAAAATCTAGACTTGGGAGAACATTTCAGTCAACAGGTTCTTGGGGCCAATTCAAGCGTTTCACTGAGAAATCCTAATTGTGATACTAAAATAAAGGGCCAAAAAGTTAGGCATCTCTTTTATAAGCACAATTTCAGTATTTGCTCCAAATTGGCAAGCAGGTGTTTTACCCTCCAGCTCCCGCCTTCTTAAAAAATTCCCCCATCTGTTCATCTGGGAAAGTAAAATATCTCAGGCAGAGCTAAGGTGCCGCAGGTCACACTTTATTGCTGCAGTGGAAGTACTCCCTGTGGTGATGTCAACACTCTCCTGCTGCCCAGAGCCGACCCTTATCCTCAGGACATTTCAGGAAATATTGGCCTCCTCCCTAGAATCCCTGTGAATCTCTGAAGGTCGCCCAAACTACGAAGATGGAAGCACCTAGTGGGAAATTTAAGATCGTTGCAAATGCACCCATTTAGATACAGTACCTTTGTGCAGTATCAAGAAACACTATTCCATGTGGTGTCCAAATATGTATAGCATTCAATCCTAAGACACAATGTCTATGAAAACATCAGTAAAAATGATAAAGGAGAAATAGAAAAGCTTTATCTTGAAATTTTTGTTGACTTATCTGCAATATATATATTGCAATATACACACGCACACTCTGAGTGGCCAGATTATTATGACCACCCCATCAGTACTTCGTTGGGCCACCTTTTGCCTTCAATACTGTGGAGATTCTTCTTGGCATTGACTCCACGAGATGTTGAAAGGTGATGCGAGGAATCTGACACCATGCCTGATGAATAGCACTGTCCAGTTCTGTGAGATTTGATGGTTGTGGAATCAGCTGCCTGATGGCTCTTTTAACTTCGTCCCACAAATGCTCCATTGGATTGAGATCTGGTGATTGTGGGGCCACCTAAGCAAGGTAAAGTCTCCCTCATGTTCTTGAAACCACTCCTGCACAATACGAGCACCGTGGCATGGCACATTGTCTTGTTGGAAGAAGTCATCTCCACTGGGATATGCCATCAACATGATAGGATGAACTTGATCAGCAACGATACTTAGGTATGTTGTGCTATTCAGACGTTGTTCCACACGAATTAAAGGGCCCAAATCATGCCAGGAAAACATGCCCCAAACCACAACACTGCCCCCACCAGCTTGAAGGGTTGTACTCATGCATGTGGGGTGCATGCTTTCATGCTGTTTCCGCCAAATTCTCACTCTGCCATCTGCATGATGCAACTGGAAACGTGATTCATCGGACCACATGACTTTTTTCCAATGCTCGACTGTCCAATCCTTGTGTTCCTGTGTGAATTGGTGATGTTTTATCTTGGTAACTGCAGACAGCAAAGGTGTTCGAACAGGCCTCCGGCTTCCATATCCCATAGGATGCAGTGTATAGCTAATTTGCCTACAAACATCAGGTGGTCATAATAATCTGGCCACTCAGTGTATATGTGTGTGTGTATGTGTGTATGTGTGTGTGTGTGTATATGTGTGTGAGTGCATATATGTGTATATACACATATACACATACAGTACATATATCATAGTTTCTTTCTGAGGATTTTATTAAATGTACGCAAAGTTCTCTATAATGTTCCACAAGTTCTTAGATATTTATGAAACTACGTTAAATATGATTTTAATATTCATTTGTATATCTACTTTTACTATATTAGTATGTGACTACATGTTTCATCTTTATTACATTCTTAATAAATATTACTGGTCAAAATTGAAACAGTTGTGCTCTGAAACATGTTATCCTTTTAAGAAGAGACCACACATTTTTAGGAGCATCATTCATATCTAGAACTTTCTCACCTTCCCATGGAATTCCCCTTTCCTGATAGTTAACCCTTCTCTATAAAACACTATTACAGCATGCATTGCTAAGTATTTTAAGATTGATTTGGATTAAATGATCCTGAACACAGTAACTCAATAAAGTAAAATTCCTCTTTGAGATCTTTAGGAAAATGAGAGAAATGGATGATGAACACATAATGATGCAAAACAGAAAAGAATGTAAAACCTCACGATACACGTATTTCTCTGTGGTTTCCAAGTTCATACATGAAGGTAGATGCTTGCTCTTTTTTTTTCATTGCAATGTACTTAGACCACACATCCACAGTGAGAATTACAAAGCAGATCCATAAATTACAATGTAGAATATGATAAGTGTTGACTTTATAGTGAGTGCTTAACCCTGTGTGCCCTCCACAATATTCAAAGTTCAGATTTTCACATGTTCATTCTAGTGATATTATGTCCCCGGCAATCCTATAAAATAAAAGGCTAATATGCAAACGACCGAACAGCGGAAAGACCGGTTGCTATGACGTGCATTGACCACCAGGGGGCAGACGCTCAACGCAGGAGCTGCCCCCTGGTGGTCAGTGTGATCCCACAGGGGGAGTGCTGCTCAGTCAGAAGCCGGGCTTATGGAACAGGAGCAGGTCTAAGCCAGCAGGTGGACATTCCCTAGAGGGTGCAGGCTGGGTTGAAGGACCGCCCCCCCCCCCTCCTCCAGTGCATGAATGTCATGCACCGGGCCTCTAGTTGGTTAATAAAGGACATGGTTAGAAATAGCATATTCTATAAAATTTTATTTATTATTATTCAGTCTCAAGGATTATATTGAACTCTACTGCCATTTCTAAGTAGCTCAAAAAATTAAATAAAAGAGAGATTGCTCTTTTTCCCTTTCCTTTTCCTTTTTCTTTTTCTTTTTCTTTTTTTTTTTTTAGCTGAAAGCATTTGAGAGCAGGACTAATTCCAACCATCATGCTGGAGCGCTTACCCTGTTGTCAGGTTGATTCTATATCATTTGGGTTGATTTTATAACTGTGTTTATAGATGGTTAGTGTTTGAAAGCACTCCGCTTACCAGGAATTTTGATAAGTGATTAAAAAATTGGCAAATGTTCTCTCCAAGCGCTTCTAAATAGATTCCATAAACAAAGGCAAACAAAGCGAGGGCGGTGTGCAGGATGCTTCGCCCTGATGGATTCACAGCATGAATGAGTGCAGGGGGAGAGGCTGTTAGGGTGCTTTTTCCTCTCGGTGATGCTTTGGGAAAGAGATGAGCACAGAGCGGACTTTCCACAAGAGGGCTTCGTGTTTCCAATCAGCATTACCATCGGTTTTTGGCACGATGCCCAGAAAAGTCTATTGCTTGCTAGTTTATTGAATGAAAAAAAAATTATTGGAATATTTTCTAACTCTTCTGGAGAAGGACTTCCAGAAATATATGTGTGCCTGTTTGTACATTTTGAGAAGATAGATACTCATATTCAAATATTAATTACATGCATGTTTATGTGTGGATTATCTATGCATATATGATTATAATTTTATAATTTATTGTTCTTTAAGAGGTTATTTTTTTCTGTGGAAAAATTTTAGATCATATCCTCTATCTAATCTAATCAATACATCATCTTTCTATCCATCCTTCTATCCATCTTTATCATTTATCTCTATATATCATATCTATCTGCCTGTGTATCTATCCATCCATCCATCCATCCATCCATCCAACCTTCCTTCCATCCATCCATCCATCTATCCATCCACCCATCCCTCTGTCCATCTTTATCATCTATCACTTTTTCTTCCCTATTATCTCTCTCTATGCATCCTATCTATCTGTCTGTGCATCTATCTATATCATTTATCTATCTATCTAATCTATCTATCTATCTATCTATCTATCTATCTATCTATCTATCTATCTATTCATCCATCCATTCGTCCATCCATCTATCCATCTCTCCATCTGTGGTATGTGTGAAAGTAAATGAGACTATATTTTTACCTGTCAATACTAAAACTGGAAATTCCAGTTCACCAAATGTAGCTGGAATCATGTTGAAGCCATAGTAATCTCTCATTGTTATATCAATGACTGTCTGACTGATTCCCTTGCCTTCATATTTACTGTCCTTTACCTTTGGCTAAACATACACCTGTCACAGTCGCAATAAAGGCCAGACACCTTTGGATGACCCTTGGGGCTCTACATGATCCAGGCCCTGGCTGCCACACTCCTCTCCTCCTCTACTAACATTCTTTTTGCTCACTCTTCTCCAACCAATAGGAAGACCTATTGACAAGGCAGAAGGCTTTACATCACACCTACACAGGTTAAAAATGCATCACCTTTGAACATGAACCATCAAAATTACAGTGACAGAACACCACTAGAGTTGGAGGTGTGTATTAGTATTAGAAAAGTCATAAATTTTGTCCTACGCGGTCTTCCTACTGCACTGGATTGATTGACTAGCCATTCCCTGATTTGATGTTAAAAAAACATCACTCTGAGTATGTTTTGCTCACCTAGGTCTGCGATCCTTATTTGCCTTAGGGTTATGATTATTCATGATCAATTTCCCCCTTAATACAATCCTTTTCATTCTCAGAAAGAGGATTTAGGAGCTGGGCCGGGCTCTCCATTTATTATTCTCCTTGCAATGGAGGTGGTGAAATGCCTCTTCACAATCGTTAGAGGCCCAGGTGAGCCTCTTGAACTCGCACGGGGGGCCGAGCTGGGCCTGATGAAATGCGACAGCGTCCAGGTGGTGACATTCTGATCCATCAAGACAAAGTGCCAAGGTCACAGAGCCCGCTTAAAATTGGGCCAGGCTATTTTTTTAAGGAGTCCACGGTGAGCCTCAATGTCAAGGGGCTACCGTGATGTATTCAAGTTTAAAAATGCTTTCCTGCCGTTAAGTGCCATAAATTTACCCTTTGTGAGTGGTAATTCTAAGTCTGACTTCACAGAAGTTTGGCAGTCTCACTGTTCTTCCAGCAAATATTAAGACTGAGTCCCGTTTTTTAATGGTCCAGCTCAGTGCACTCTTTCAGGCCTTTCTAGCAAGACAGCCGCATGAATCAGGGGACTCTGTTTCATATGTGTAAACACATCACTGTTTGATTATATTTCCTAGATTGTGTTTTTTTTAGTATATTTATTGATTTTTTACAGAGAGGAAGGGACAGAGATAGTTAGAAACATCGATGAGAGAGAAACATCGATCAGCTGCCTCCTGCACACCTCCTACTGGGGATGTGCCTGCAACCAAGGTACATGCCCTTGACCGGAATGGAACCTAGGACCCTTCAGTCCGCAGGCCGACGCTCTATCCACTGAGCCAAATCGGTTACAGCCTAGATCAGGGGTCCTCAAACTTTTTAAACAGGGGGCCAGTTCACTGTCCCTCAGACCGTTGGAGGGCCGGACTATAGTTTAAAAAAAATTATGAACAAATTCCTATGCACACTGCACATATCTTATTTTGAAGTAAAAAAACAAAACGGGAACAAATACAATATTTGTATTTGCATGTGGCCCGCGGGCCTTAGTTTGAGGACCCCTGGCCTAGATTGTTTATAGTTTCACAAGGAAAGCCAAGGCACATAGAAATGTGAAAACAGTACAGATGTTAGACAATTAGACACTTCCATTAAATAGCCCCAAAGTAGGAAGACTGCTTCTAAAGTGAACAAACAGCATGTACTTCAGTGATGCCACCTGTGGATTATATTAACAATAGACTGACGATATGCCAAAGTCCAGAACACAAGTGAGAAGAGGAAGGAAGAAAAGAGGGAGGAAAAAGACAGAGAAACTGTGTTTATTTACAGTGTTTACTCTAACACATCTGAAAAAAAGAAATTAATACAAATGTTTTGTTCTATTACAGGGGAATTCAGCCTAAACCCTAACATAATTTTAATGGACAGCCTATCGTCGGCTAGTGTAACACTCTTTTAAATTGTCAACATCATCTCTAGAATAACGCTTGGATTAAATTTATGTTTTCTGTGCTGTGATTTCTTTTTCCCCAACAATGTTGGCCCCGTGAGGGGCATATATTCAAATGTCACATTCTCAGATTGAACAGTGTCCCAGTGAGTATGCCAGGGGCAGAGGGAAGCTGTTCAGCCAGCTCTGACACCCCCTTGGAAATCGGTGTCTGAATCGCTTCAGGCCTGTTGCTAGGGCGATAGGGTAAACTTGACCATAAGGTCATGACTAGAGGCAAGAATTCCATTGTTTGAAAAAAAACCTGAGCCCAATGATAACCCTTTCTCCTCATTTCCCTAGGACTGAAGCTGAGGCTGGACTTCCCGCGGAAGTTCCTAAATAGGAAGAAAAGAAAAGCTATGCTAAGAAATGGAAACAATTCACAGAATTCTAGTTTCTCAGGTTTCTAGTTCACCTGAGAAGAGATATAAGCGTCTTACAATGTGCTCATCTGTGTAGCTCATTTTGTTTTTAAAATAGGAGTACTGTGACTCTTAGTTTGATTATAGAATAAAAAAAGAAATTGATCCAGCAGTAAACAATAAAATAAAAAATTCTGAATATAAAATAAAATTTTGTATATACATTATTTTCTTTTTTAATTTTTTTAAATATATATTTTATTGATTTTTTACAGAGAGGAAGGGAGAGGGATAGAGAGTTAGAAACATCAATGAGAGAGAAACATCAATCAGCTGCCTCCTGTACACCTCCTACTGGGGATGTGCCCGCAACCAAGGTACATGCCCTTGACCGGAATCGAACCTGGGACCTTTCAGTCCGCAGGCCGACGCTCTATCCACTGAGCCAAACCGGTTATGGCTATACATTATTTTCTTTAAAAATTAGGTAAAAAGTCATTAAGCCTGTTAACTGATAAATATGTGCAAATAACAGCTTTTCTTTTCTTTATTCACTAGGCCTTCAAGGGGCATTTTAAATCATCTCTCTAAATTTACTATGTCTACTATAGAAAATCAGAATAAAATTTAAAAGTCTCCACACTACCTTTACAAAGAAGAGGAATCAATTTGATGTCATAATAACATAGATATTTTAAAATCAAGGTTAACTTTAGACTTATACTGAAGAAATTACTTTAAACTTTTGTCTTCATTTCCTTGAACTAGCTACACACATACTAAACATGGAAAAAGAAAGAAAAGGAAAAAAACACCTCTTCTGATGGAACTCGCTTTAAAAATTGAAAACAACATATAATTTTAATCAAGATCATAAAAAGAAACTTCAAAATTAACCCTAGTTAACACCACCTCTTATTGCTACATGATAAGGCGGTATGGAATTTAAATATAGGCCGTTTTTAACTTGGAAATATGAACCCCAGGCTTATCTTTCCGACACAGGTTCTGTGAGCTATTGACTCCCGTCCTGTCCGCAGAGATAATGTAATTGCTGACAGGTATCAGAACAAGAACTTCACTTTGTTATTTCTTCCAGGTCCTCCGCGAGTTTATGAAATTGGTTTTAGCGTTGGTATTCATAAATAGAGAAAATTGGGCTTAAAGAGGTTAAAGAAATTGCCCAAGGTCAGTCCGCTTTTAAAAAGTGGCAAAGTCAAACTCTCTCCAAGACCTTTGCTCTGAGCCTCTAGCAGAAACACTGAAAGTTAAAGGGGGATATACACTGAGTGGCCAGATGATTATGACCCCCCCATCAGTACTTCATTGACACTTCCAAAAATACTGAATATTGAAAACTTCCTTAGCAAATACTCTCAAGGCTTTATTATTATTATTATTATTTGCATAACTAATTCACTTCATTGTACTGATGGGGTGGTCATAATCATCTGGCCACTCAGTGTATTTATCTTTACAAACTACATTTTCCAATGATGAGTTAAAAAAAAAAAAGATAGCAACATGAGGTGGGCAAAGTAGGTTTACAGTTGTGAGTATGTGGTACCAGAGTTTATTCTTGCATTACTATTTATTAGTTATTGCTATTTTCCATCTGAACGACTGTAAACCTATTTTCCCCCCACCCTGTCTATTTTTCCACTTAATGATACACTGCAATAATGAAGACAGCTTACCAAAGTGATTGAGGTTATTGTCCACAGATCAATGTTACAGAATTGACCACATGTCATGGGACTTACAGTGATGATTACAAATATCCTAGGAATATATTTTGGAATATGCTTTGTCATTACAGGTTTCTAATAACACCTTTGCGCTTTGGGGAAATGCTGGAAACCAAGATCAACAGTAATTAATATAAATGTGAGGAGTCCAGCAGAAGGCTCTCAGGGACTCCTTTTGATATTCACAGGGTGAATATTTACATTTTATTACCTACTGCTGACTCATGGCCTAAAGCAAACTCCCCCCAAACCTGACAATCTTACTGTTTACTAAACATTACCATTGATATGTCTGTTTGCATTCCTAAAAAGCAATTGTGTATTCTAGTAAATAAAAGCAGACAGGAACAGAGACGTAGTGGAACTTGACTTCTCCAATCGAGTCTTCCCCTGGCTTCCCCCCATAATTTCAAAATTAATATTTCATCTTGTGTGTCAATTTGTGTGTCAGCTCCTTCTCCAAGCCTTTGAACCTGAAAGCCATGCTGGCCATAGCCTTTCACAGGGAAAATGTGCACGTGGAAGAACATTTGACTAGAGAATCTAACACCTTTCAAATACTATTTCTGATCGGTTGTCCATTAAACACTTTCTGTGTTCCTCTTACTTTGGTGACGTCTTAACTAAGGAACTTTGTGATCCCCTAAATGGCTGCAGCAAGGCCTTTTGTGTCTGGCAACTCTGCAAGGTGAGGGAAGGCTGCGGAAATATTCTATGCAACACAAGAGGCCTTACACTTCCTTTCTGCAAACTTGGTTTCTCCTTTCATATGGCCATAACTTTTTTTGGACAAGGAAGCCAATAGGTAATTCCACTCCTGTTATACACCAGAAAGGAGAGAGGTAATTAAGGCAGAAAAGTGGAATTCACCTTTTCCTACCAAGATCACCATCTGTTTCCATTTTCTGTGTTTTAATAGAAAAGATACTGAGAGAACTCAATAGGACACTGGTAGGTCTCTCAGTGATTTCATCTCAAGGTGTCATCAATTTTGTGCCCAGGCCTCACACAAAATACCATGTAATCTTCACCTAAAATTATACATTTATTTTGCAGATAATTAATTATTTTGCTCATAGTTCAGGGCCCAGTATCTGAAATGACATTCCTGATATGAATTGATGCATTGTAAAATCTCATTAATTTTGAGGGTTTCATCAATTCATTCTTTGATATCTCCCTGGGTTTTGAATTTCTGTGAATGTGTCTGATCTTTAAACACTTAAATATTTGCTTCCATTTCTGAATGTCATAAAGCTATGTCCCTGGGCCATTGCTGGGTGGCTTAGCCTTCATAATCCCACGTTCCAGTGGTGAGGTTCCTAGTCTCATTGAGAACAGGCTTCGGAACGCCTTGGGAAACACAACCGTCTCTAGGTTCATAATTAAACACTTGGGACTCCTCCCACCAGGGAGACTTGGCTTCCCTACTTATCATTTCAAAGACCTAGGGAAAGGCTATGATTGGTCTCAACTGGGCCAGGAAACACCCATCTCTGGACCTGTCAACAGCTCCTCTCTAGACAGTCAACAATGTTTGGATGCAGGTAGCAACCCAATGTGAACCATCTGGTTAGAAAGAAGAGGCGCAATCCCCTGAAGAAAGGGAGAACGATTTAGCTTTCTCAAGATGTTGAGCCTTTTGCAAATTTCCAAATTTGGGAAGGTAAGATGGAGAAACAATACAGAGCAATACCTGATGATATTCAACTTAATAGAATTCTGCTTGAACCACTCCACTGCAATACTTAATGCAGGTGTACGTTATGGCAACCTCAAGCTTTATGGAATCCTTATCTACACTAATAAAAGAGAAAAATGGTAATTAGCGTACGACCGCTACCCTTCCCATTGGCTAATCAGCGTATCCTTATGCAAATTAACTGTCAGCCAAGATGGCGGCCAGCAGCCAGGCAGCTGAAAGCGAACATGAGGCTTGCTTGCTCCAGTGACTACAGACTCCAACGTTCCCCGTTCCCCGCCTGACTTGCCGGCCTCTGAGCTGGCAGTTTGAAACATTCTAACAAATATAGCCGGCTGGGATCTCAGAGCTGAAGTTATACATTGTTTCGATTATAGAACCGCAAACAAACCAGCAGCGGAAGCCTCAGAGCTAGAGCCAGAGCTAAAGCTGGCCCAGAATAAAAAAAAAAAAAAAGAAAAAAAGGAGTGGTTGGGAGCTTCAGTCAAAACCCCTAGCCTGAAAGCAGTCCTCAGCCCCTCACCCAGACTGGCCAGGCACCCCAGTGGGGACCCCCACCCTGATCCAGGACACCCTTCAGGGCAAACCAGCCGGCCCCCAGGCCTCTATCCTATATAGTAAAAGGGTAATATGCCTCCCAGCACCGGGATCAGCGGAGCCGTGAGGCCTCCTGGCACCAGATCAGCGTGACAGGGTACAGCGCCCAAACCCCCTGATCGCCCTGCGCTCTGTGTGTGACAGTGTGTGGCGTCCCAACCCCCTGATCAGCCCTGCTCTGTGTGTGACAGGGGGGTGGTGCCCCAAACCCCCCTCCCCCCGCCCACGGGCCCTGCTCTGTGTGTGACGGGGTAGAGCCAT
>NW_005871181.1:3430107-3571420 GCF_000147115.1 Myotis lucifugus
ATCCTGGGGTGAAATGGGGCCACACCTGGCAGTTTCCACCACAGAAGATGATCTTCTATAAATAACTGTCCACACATTCTATTCATTTTTCTGAAGTTCATGCTGTTTCCCTTAATAATTTGTAGGGGTTCTTTAGAGATGGATGGATGGATAGATAGATAGATAGGTAGATAGATAGATAGATAGATAGATAGATAGATAGATAGATAGATAGATAGATAGATAGATAGATAAGAGTGGAAACTGGGGGGCAGGTATAGGGCAACTCTATTATCTTTTCAATTATTCTATAAATCTGAAACTTTTCGACAATATAAATCTGCAAAAATAAAAACTTCAATGACCTTAAAATGGTCCACGAAGTCCTCCATTACACTGACAAGATGCGCTTGCGCTCGCTCTCTCTCTCTCTCTCTCTCTCTCTTTCTCTCTCTCTCTCTGGAAATCTACTACCACCTGCCCTTTTCTGGGTCTGTCCCAGCCATACCTGCTTCTGCAGGGCTCCTGGAGGTCACTGTCCCTGTCCCCACCTCAGAAAGCATCTGCTGTAACTTCTCCCTAGAACACTCTTGCTGCAGCTGTCTGCTTCGCTCAGATCCTTCATCCAGGTCTCTGCTCAACTTTCTTCCTATCACATAGCAAACAAGATACTCTCCCCACCCCATATCCAGAAAGCCCTATGGTTCTTGCTCAGCTTTGCTATCCTTCATAGAGTTTATCAGTGAGTGACAAGTTATATGTTGACATGTTTAATTATTTAGGTCCGTCTCCTTCCGCTCGCATACAAGCAGCATGTGGGGAGCAATCTGACTGCTGTGTTCACTGTCGTATGCACAGAACATTAGGGTACTTGGCAATGAGTAAATGAATGACCTGAGCTCCCAATGGGATGCTGAATGCGTAAGATCTCTACAGATATATGTTCGTGTACCTATATGTGTGTGTAGAAAGACTGTCTTCTAGCCAACATTTTAATATTAACTTTCTCCTTGCTCACCCTTCATTTCAGGGAATTTTGCAGAGTTTAAGTTTATATTTTATATCTGCTCACCACTTTATAATACGCCCATTATGACAGCTGCACCAGGCATAATGCTGTTTGCAGCGCAGTGTGAATCACAATCTGGAAAATATAATGTTTAAACCTCCGGATGAACTGGAATTTATAATTCAGCAGGGCCGTAAAAAAAATGTGCATGAACTGGCATTAAAAATGACAATAAAATATTATTACCAAGCAGACTTTTGGAGTCCTACTTACAGACTCCTTGAGTGCAGCGTCGAAGGGGAAAAATGCGTTACTAATACTAGTTCATGAACTTCTCTACAGAGAAATTGACCATTGGCTGACACGGTGGTGTCACTATTTGGATGTAAAGCCCCGAACCTGGAGGATGTGAGAGATGAGAAATAAAATACGAAATATGCTTCCTACTGAGAATCCAAATCTGTTTTAGACGCAAAATGAACCCATAAAACTCCATTTTAATTTTCCTCCAACTGTATAAGTGGGAGAAGTGCTGGGCTGTCGATTGAACGCTGTGGAATTAGTCGCAGCAGAGCCTAATATGCAAAACAAGTGATCTGGAAACACCATTATCGAGAGAAATCTTTGAACAATGAAAGGAAAGAGACATATGACGATTCAAGTATCATCATTAACACTAACTCCTTACAGTGAAGATATTCACTGTACACAGAAAAATAAACACAATGTTGAACAGGCATTGATATATTCTTCAACACAGCACATTGGTAGTATGATCTTATATTCTGATCTTCTATTCTCTCTCTATTGTCTTATTCATAATTCTGAATTTCCTAATAAACTACTTTCCCTTTTCTTCTTTTGCATTTTTTTTTCTGAATCGCAATTATTAAGACTTAAGTTAGCCATACTATGCAGTTCAAGGAACATTATTCTTTTCTTTACAGCTTTAAAAGATATTGTTGACAAATTAAAATTTTTATATGTTTAAAGTGTACGATGTGGTTTTTTTAAAAATATTTTTTTATTGATTTCAGAGAGGAAGAGAGAGATAGAAGCATCAATGATGAGAGACAATCATGGATCAGCTGCCTCCTGCACAGGGGAATCAAACTGTGACCTCCTGGTTCATAGGTCGATGCTCAACCCCTAAGCCATACTGGATGGACAATGATGTGATGTTTTAATATAAGTATACCTTGTGCAATGATTACCACAGTTAAGCTAATTAACGTATTAAATTATTCCTGGCCTCTAAAAGGCTCCCTCCTGTTTAATGTGTATGAGGGTCCAATATCACCACACCCTTAGAAGTACTTAGCACCATTCAGCTCTTGAATTTTTTCCAATCCAACAAGGACAAAATAATATCTCTTATTCCTATATTTTGCCTGAATACTGATGAGTGTGAGTATCTCATTACATAGAGGTTAGTGTTTTGAGTTTCTTCTCTAAATTTTAATTTTTTTAATATTTTTTACCAGTAAAAGAACTTTAATATTTTATTTTATTTTAATGTATTGGGGTGACGTTGGTTAATAAAATTATAAGGTTTCCAGTGGACAATACATCATCTGTATATTGTGTTCACCACCCCAAGTCAAGTCTCATTCCTTCACCATTTATCCCCCTTATATCCTCTTCTACCTCCCTCCAACCCCATCACTACACTGTTGTCTGTGTCCATGAGTTTTATTTTCCTTAATCCCTTCACCTTTTTCACCCAGCCCTGCAACCTGTGCATATTTGGGGATTTATTTTTCATATTCAGTTTTTGACAATGGACATAACTGAATTATTCGGTTCAGTTGGGAAAAAAAAAACAGAAAAAATTGTGATACCTTAAATGGACAGGTTTTATGATTTAATAATATTCTCACATATTTGGAGAAGTTAAATAAGAGCTTATAAGATGGAAGGGCGTCTCTGTTTTCCTTTTGAAAAAGAGATTTTGACCTTTAAATGGCAAAGTTTCAGCTGTCAAAATATATGCTGAGATGTTGATGCCCTGTGAGCCCAGAATGAAAGAAATTGCTATCGCCAGGAGAAGTGGGGAGTGGGGGCCGCCCTTTCGGTCCCCTGATGCACCACAGTAAAGAGGCGGATGGCCCATGTGCTCCTTGATTGCGAAAATGACCATGCTATTGATGTCTCACTTTTAAAAGAAACAGAAGAGAACTTGAAATGTACATTCATAACAAGTTTTAAAAACTTTTAAGCAGTATGTTTCTTTATTATTTTTATCTTGCCATAAAATGGTATTGGCATTGCCTAGCCAGCGTGGCTCAGTGGTTGAGAAATGACCTATGAACCAGGAGATCACCATTCGATTCCCAGTCAGGGCACATGCCTGGGTTGCGGGCTTGATCTCCAGTAGGGGGCGTGCAGTAGGCAGCCGATCCATGATTCTCTCTCATCATTGATGTTTCTATCTCTCTCCCTCACCCTTCCTCTCTGAAATCAATAAAAATGTATTTTTAAAAAGTATTAGCATTTTCATGATCAGTTTGTTTACAAATCTATGGGTTAATATTTTCGAAGCCATATGTGCAACATGTAGAATGATCTTCACTTTACCTTTTATGGTTGATGTACATACATTTGAATTTTATTAATATAACTGGTTAATTGATGGAAATAACTTCCTAATATTTTCTGTGACTTTGTTATCAAATAATACATGAATCAAGGCCTATAAACACTTTTAATAATTCATACCCTATTTACACAAGAGTAAGTCAGTGAATTAACAGACTTGGTTCTGTAGAATTAACCAGGTCAGTGGTTTTAAAACCACTGTTAATGTTAACTCATTTTTTTCTGCCAGTAATGATTTTGTTATCGTTAGAGTTCAGTCATTGGAACATAAAGAATGAGTGGTTTTCTTTGCAAGACTTCTTGCTGATTCCAATTTATGCCTGATTTACAGAATGATTCCTGAGTTTTAATGGTTATAATTTAATTTCAATAATCTTTTATTAAATTTGAAAAATCTAGTAAATACAAATGTACAAAGGCTTAGAGTATATTTTTCCACAAGATGGTATATTTATCCTCCATTTGAAGACAAACATATTTTCAGCAAGCTGTGGCTTGTCAGAGCTAGCATAGATGATTTCACATTTCTGGCATCTAGGATAAAGCCTGAGAACAGTAGATGTTCAATAAATAGTTGTTGCTTTAATGAAAAATAGTAAAGGCACATGGGAAAACGTTCAGCTTCAACTAATATGATTAAACTTAAAAAGAAAGAATTAGGTCTTGTCAACCCTATCCAGGCCAGTAAAGGTAAAACTGACTCAGAACTAATGAATGGGTTAGTTCATCACTTCAGGAGTGAGGAATATTCATCAACTAGAGGCCCGGTGCACGAATTCGTGCATGGTGGGGTCCCTCGGCCTGGCTAGCAATCGGGGCTGATCAGGGCCCATCGGGGCTGGCTAGGGGGAGGTGCTACCGGAGGATGGCCAGCTGTGGGAGGTTGGTCGTGAGAGCACACTAAGCACCAGGGGACAGCTCCTGCATTAAGCGTCTGCCCCGTGGTGGTCAGTGCATGTCATAGCTACCAGCTGGTCATCCAGTCATCCAGCTGAAATGGTCACTTAGGCTTTTAAATATAGACAGTAAAGGCCCAGTGCATGAATTCGTGCAGGGGTCGGTCTGGCAAGCCCACCCCGATTGGGGCCAATTGGGCCAGGCCGGCTGGAGTGGAGGGGACATGGGATGTTGGCCAGCCTGCGCCGCCCCCATCAGGGTGGGGGGGACTGATTGGGAGCGGGGTCAGTCAGGGGAGGGGCCACAGGCTGTTGTCGGGCCGGCCCCACCCCCTGATTGAACTCCCAGTCAAGGGGATAATTGCATATTAGCCTTTTATTATATAGGATTAGCTTCAGAGGAAGCACCAGCTACAGTACAGAGATACAGTAAAACTGTGGTTCAGAGTTCACTGGGCTGAAGTTTAGGGCTTGGAAAGAGAGCTGATGCAGTGTAAAAAAATAACAGAAAAGCCTATTCTCTTCTCATCTATTCTCATTGAAGACTCAGGCATTCGATATGGCAGCCCTTGCCTTTGGAAAGCCAAGTGAGTATACACATCCAGGAATGGAGGTTCTAAGGGAGATGGGAAAGGAATCTGTCTGATATCCTTCCACACTTTTATTTAAAAAAAAATGATTGCTTTCAGAGAGGAAGGAAGAGAGAGAGATAGAAACATCAATAATGAGAGAGAATCCTTGATCGGCTGCCTCCTGCACGCCCCCTACTGGGGATCGAGCCTGCAACCCAGGCATGTGCCCTGACCAGGAATTGAACCGTGACCTCCTGGTTCATAGGTTGATGCTCAACTGCTGAGCTGTGGTGTGCCAGTTGGGCTCCTTGAATGCTTTTGTTTCTCCCTTTTAATCAAGAGAAGCTGACCTTTGTGAATTCGTTAGGCAATTTTTTTAAGGAATATGTATTTACTAGAGGCCCGATGCATGAAATTCATGCAAGAATAGGCCTTCCTTCCCCTGGCTGCCGGCACCAACTTCCCTCTGGCACCTGGGACCTGGGCTTCCCTCGCAGCCCCAGCTTTATCCAGAAGGTCATCCAGACGGATGTCCATTCTAACTAGCATATTATGCTTTTACTATTACAGATTGATTTCAGAGAGAAAGGAAGAGAGAGAGAGAGAAACATCGAGTTATTATATTGCCACAGTCATCACAATGATGTGATATTGGTAAAAGGATAGCTAAGGAGACCTATGGGAAGCAGTGTAGTACAGAAACAGAAAACTATAATAATAAAAGTGTAATATGCTAATTAGACCAGGCAGCTAAACGACCTTCTGGATGACCTTCCGGACATCCTTCCTGATGACCATCCAGATGAAGCTGGGCTGTGAGGGCTGAGCCCCTTGCACAAATTTCATGCGTCCAGCCTCTAGTATGTATGTGTGTGTGTGTGTGTGTGTGTGTGTGTGTGTGTGTGTGTGTGTATTGTTACCTGATTTGTGAAGAAAAAGCCACTGTAACACAGCAAAAAAATAATCTTCCCAATAAAAGTTATTGGACAATATGGCTATTTATATGCAAAGAGGGAAAAATGAATTTCATTATCTAGATTCCTACTGTACACTGTACACAGAAATCAATTCCAGGTGAATTGTGGACTTGATGGGAAAGCTAAATGAACCAATCTTCTAGAAGATAATACAGGAAAATACCTTTATGACCTGTGCCCAGGCAAACATTTCTTAGCAAGGACACACCAAACACCACCTCAAACTAAATACGGGTGAATTTCACGTCATTAAAATTAAGGCTCTCGGCTCACCAGAAGACATTATTAAGAGAAGAAAAGGGAAAGCTGGAGGAGGGGAGGTGATGGTCTCATTGCATAAAATAACAGACTTGTATTCAGAGTATATAATGAATGAGTAAAAAACAGTCTGGGGATTAAAAGAGTGGAAATGAACTTGGGCTGAAAAAGAGAAACCGCAGCCCTGCCGTTAATCACAGGGCAGAATAGATACAAGTCAAGCCAACTCCAAAATTCACCGGAAGTGTTATCTTTCCCAAGTTCATGCAGCGACTATGAAATCCCCTAATGACCCTCCTTCAATGACCATTGCTTTCTTATCAATGACACCGTCTGGCCATGTTGCCAGGCCCATCGATTATTGGGGAGCCCTAATGAGTAACTCCCCTTGCCTCACAACAGCATCTACGTCCACCTTGCAGCTATGGACCAATGCAGAATCGGCTCCTCCCTCCCTTAGACTCTGAAGAATCGTTGGTGAGAAGCCAAACCTTAGAAAAGATGTTCCCCAAATCGCTCTTGTGTAGAGTGTTTTATGGTTCCCTTGGAGTTCTGTCCCTTGTTGTATCAGGTCAGTAAATTGAACTTTGTCAGGCGACATACAGGCTTTGGCCTGGTGGTCTTTGGTCTTGGATTCATTAAGTTTTAGCAAATAATAGTCACTGGTAATGATGAGAATGATGATGATGGCGACAATTACTTAATGTTAATAAAACTAATGCAAAAATTAGAGGTCAACATAAAGTTTTCATGATTTCTATCCACAAAGCAAATGAATAGTGGCAATTTTTTAAATTTCTTATAATCAATGATCTAATAGTATAGCAGCATAAATTTACGGTAATTAGCTATAATTCACTGGGTCAGGAAATTACAAGGCAGAATTCTAAAATATCAAACTCCAATCTTTATTACCCTAGCTACTAAATGTTTGTGGGTCTGAAATTCAACTTAAAAACCATAAAATTGTGCGACCGAGTTTGTTTTATGAAAGTGACAATAATTAACAGAGTGAGAACAAATGAATTCTAATATGTAAAATTAAGCAACTGAAAATAATGTAATGTTTTATCAAACATTTTTTGGTGGTAAAACAAAAAGGAATTCATTTTTAAAAATTTATAATACTGAAAAATAATTTAGACATCTCTCTCTTATTTATAAAAATAAAAGCTTTTTTATACAAGCCAACATTTTCTGGAAAACATATTCAATACCAAACTTTGTTTTTAAAGAACTATCGTGTTTATTATTGTATTCAAATGAACCACCAATCCTAGAAGTGTGTATTCTTGTTATTCTAGTTTTACAGATAAAAGCAATAGGCTTGTAAAATAATGACAGATCTTACTCTTAGTAATTTTAACCTTGAATTTCTTCCTGAGCAATATAATCCCAAAATCTACACATTTAAGTTCGGTATGATGCTGATTTCCCCCATGAAATGTGTTATATTTCAAATTCCCTATAATTAAATCAGAGGAAAAACAATAACTGCTATTTAAAAAAAAATCCCAAGGAAGAAATGTCATCTACTACTGTATTCTTTTCTACATAACAAGAAGTAATGATTTATGGATCCCATGACATTTAGCTCATTACCAAATAAAACTGGAAAATAATAAGCATTGCTTGAGGCAGGTAATGTTCTTATTCTTTATGTTGATGATAGCACTAAACATGATATTTTCAGCATCATTGCTCAACTTCGATTCTTCTTGAGCTTGTATTTTTGAAGAATTCATTTCTAAATTTTTGCATAACCCAATTGTGGAAAAACTTTTAGACATTTTATAAAATATTTATAAAATATATTATAAAAAATCTCACATTGAAGAAATGAAATGGTCCTTAATTAGGTGAAAACTCTGTATGTTCACTTTATAATGAAAAATGTTACTTTTTATATATATAGTACAAGATACATGTTGTATGTAGGTTAAATAAACTATTTTTGGATTTAAAAAACTAGAGACAGTGCTGGTGTCATCATTAATTCCCTTATGACCTTGGACACTTCACTTTTATTTTATTTTAAATATGTTTTTATTGATTTCAGAGAGGAAAGTAGAGGGAGAGATATAGAAACATCAATGATGAGAATTACTGAGTGGCTGCCTCCTGCACGCCCCCTACTGGGGATCGAGCCCACAACCCAGGCATGTGCCCTGACCGAGAATCAAACCATGACCTCCTGGTTCATAGGTGACGCTCAACTACTGAGTCACACTGGCTGGGCTCATGTTTATTTTTGGAGCCTGTTTCCTCATTTGTTTATTTAAAAGAATCTATGTGTACAGATTATTATGTATTCTAATAATTTTAATAATATATTACTATACACAGAGCTCGTCAAAGGGACCAGGGCTGGCCTCCCAAACATATTCCCGATAGGACAGGTGAAAGGTATGTCTTCTGGACCCTTTTAGTACGAGTGAGTAGGTCTGGAATGGAAAGTACACGCTCACAGTCCAAACTCCCCAAGCCTTCGAACCCCTTTCTCAACGTCCAACCAGGGCAGGTTGGACATTTCCGCTTCACTCGCGATGGGCACCTTTGGTTCTGTTTCAGGTGCCCAACCACACTGTGGGAGCCCATTCCCCCTCCCTGAGCTGCGAGGTTACTCACAGAGTCTGTTTGGTGAGCCTGCGCGATTAAATCCGGCACATCCAACTTTATATGCCATCCTAGAGGCCCGATGCACAAATTCGTGCAAGAGTAGGCCTTCCTTCCCCCAGCTGCCGGCACCGGCTTCCCTCTGGCACCTAGGACCTGGGCTTCCCTTGCAGCCCTGGCTTTATCCAGAAGGTTGTCTGGAAGGACATCCGGTCTAATTAGCATATTATGCTTTTATTATTATAGATACTAGAGGCCCGTTGCACGAAGAAATTCGTGCAATAGGCCTTCCTTCCCCTGGCCGCTGGCACCAGTTTTCCTCTAGCACCCTGGACCCAGGCCTTTCCTCCGGCTGCAGCGGAGAAGCCAAGCCTCTTCATTCTTCAGTCGTCTTTAGTCTTCAGTCTTCACTCAGGCCAGAGACTTCGGTCTTTGCTCCGCACCTGCATATGCAAATTAACCATCTTTGTTGGGTTAATTTGCATACTCATCCTGATTGGCTGGTGGGCGTAGTGGAGTGACACCAATTTGCATGTTTCTCTTTTATTAGTGTAGATTATTATCCCACACACTACGTCCATTCCTTTGGCTCCTTTGGCTTTTTCTGTATAAATTAGAAAATGCAAATCATTCTTTTGAAGACCATACGTCCTTATGGGTCCAATATTGCAGCTCACCTGTAGAGCCCCACAGGGAATTGTGTCTGGTGATCCAGACTAGAAGCAAAGAGGGGAGGTGGGGCTGGGTCCTGAGGAGGCTCATCATTGTCCTGTATGGCCACTGCCTCAGGGGATACTGTCACAGTGTCTCCAGGCAATGCTGGCTCATTCCCTCACACAGAAATGCTAAGGGACCACTGTGGGTAGAGGGCTAATGACACAAGGGTTGGGGAAGCCAATTCCATGGACAAAGAAGACTCATCAGAAATCAGAAGCTCAATATCCATTTCACAACCGTCTTCCCATACATTCCTATCTCAATATACCCAACCTGATTCTTAGGCCTGCTTCCTCATTTCCCCCTAAATTTCTGTAGCTATTTGATATCCCTTTAACTAATTTTTTTTCATATTATTCAGCACAAATCATCTATTCCTTAGCAGATATATCTATATCTACACGTGTATATATATATATAAATATATCAAATGCCATGTTCATAATATTTTAAAATGTTTTGTAGGCAGAAATGTCACAAATTCCTTTTTGTAAACAAAACTTAATTTCTTATGGTCTGGATGAATTACTTTTCTTAATTAAGAAGAAGTATGTCTCTGGAATATTGGTCTAAATTGAATCAGTGACCATTTATTCTTTAACAATTCTGAACACAATTAGATCTCAAATAAAGCTCTCAGAGCCACAACTGTGCATGCCCTGTGGTATTCAATTCTCTCCAAATGTTCAAAAGTGTGTACGTAGTCATAAAATTCCAAATATGGGATGTAAAAGAGTTTGTGTGTTACAAACACCTGCTCAGGATAATTAAGGACCTTGGTAAAATATGTAAATATTCATGATTTTTAAAATATCAGTAAGAATGGTACAGATGTTACTTCATAATAATTTACTTTGGCCATATTGTGGATTATGTAGATAGACAAACCTTATGTTTAAATCAAATGTGAAAAAAAGGAAGTATTGACAGTTATAGAGACTTAACCATATGTCATGGACAAGAAACTTTCCCAGATGTCAAACTCCAAATTACTACCCATCCTTTGTTCTAAAATGACTTAATGAGTGACTACTATGTACACAGCACCACTCTAGTCCCTGGGCCCACTACAGGGATCAAAAGAGTTGAAATCTCTCAGGAGCTCATAGTGAGGTGAGATAGAAAATGCAAAGAAATTACATAACAGATAAGAGAGACACCTGGCCATGGTGCTCAGTGGTTGAGTCTTGACCTATGAACCAGTAGGTCAGGGTTTGATTCCCAGTCAGGGCACATGCCTGGGTTGCAGGCTCGATCCCCAGTAGGGGGCATGTGGGAGGCAGCCCATCAATGATTCTCACTCATCATTGATGTTTTTCTCTCTCTCTCTCTCCCTCTCCCTTCCTCTCTGAAATCAATAAAAATATTTTTAAAAAATAGGTAAGAGAAGTGATAGTGTCCATGTAGGATAATTAGTCTACCCAATGATAAAAGCTGTCAGAAAAAATTCTTTCTGTAAAGGTGAGACTTAAACAGAGATAAGTAAAATCAGAGATTAGGCCATTTGATCCAGGAAAATAGCATTTACATAGGCAGAGAATATAAGATGTCTAAGGTCCTGAGTCTGCCTGTTTTGGGACAACTACATCACAATAAAGCTGGAAAAAATAACCTATAAATCATGAGTAGAGTAAATAGTAGTTTGAATTCACTATGTTTTGGAGAGAATATTAAGGGGATAGATGCATTTAAGAGGAAAAACACTGGGGACTTACTCTTCCAGCAAATGATGAAAATTATTCTTTCAAGAAATTAACATAAATTCAAAGTCTTTATCTTTACAAAATGTTCTGATAATACATTGTACTTTTTGACTTCAGATATAATCATCAGAGGAAATAAAAATCTTGGGGCTGCTTCCAAGTATATATGAATGTGTTTGCACGCTTTGTGAATGCAATGCTTATTAAAGAAAGAAAGATACAGGATACATTTTTAATTAAATATGGCCATGGGATAGAATTAAGGATATGCCGAAACCGGTTTGGCTCAGTGGATGGAGCGTCGGCTTGCGGACTGAAGGGTCCCGGGTTCGATTCCGGTCAGGGGCATGTGCCTGGGTTGCGGGCACATCCCCAGTGGGAGATGTGCAGGAGGCAGCTGATCGATGTTTCTCTCTCATCGATGTTTCTAGCTCTCTATCTCTCTCCCTTCCTCTCTGTGAAAAATCAATAAAATATATTTAAAAAAAAAAAAAAAAAAAAAAAAAGAATTAAGGATAAAATACAAAATCTCTTCAGTCTTTTGAGGATTTCAAAAAATCTAATTTTTACTTAGTTTATTTCCCAATAGCGACATTTCAAACAAGGGAACTACTCTTAAATATTAAGTGTATAAACTTTAAGTAATGTTATTTTTATTAAAAGTAGAGTCTCCCATATATTTATTTACTTATTTTATTTTTTAAAAAATATATTTTATTAAGGTTTTATATTGAGGAAGGGAGAGGGATAGAGAGTTAGAAATATCGATGAGAGATATACATTGATCAGCTGCCTCCTGCACAACCCCTACTGGAGATGTGCTTGCAACCAAGGTACATGTCCTTGACTGGAATCGAACCTGGGACCCTTCAGTCTGCAGGCTGACGCCCTATCCACTGAGCCAAGCCGGTTAGGGCTCCCATATATTTAAATACCTAGTCCTGGCATATATGCAAATGTGAAAAAATATATATAAGTGTGTGTGTCATATATTGCCTTGCTTTCTGACTCTAGTTTGTATTCTTTCTTTTGTTAAAAACATTTTAATTGATTTCTGAGAGGAAGGGAGAGGAAGGGAGAGAGAGAAACATCCATGATGAGAATCACTGATCGGCTGCCTCTGGCACACCCCCTACTGGGGATTGAGTCTACAACCTGGGCATGTGCTCTGATCTGGTTCATAGGTCAATGTTCAACCACTCACCCATGCTGGCTGGGTGCTTTTATTCTTTCTTCACAAATTTGCTGGGTTTTGGTTTGTTTGTTCTTTACCTTGAGCCAATTCCACTATGGCAAGGGAAGCTTCTAGTTTCAAAATGTACCAAACATACCCCCCTAAGATACAAGATTGAACCCTGCCAAGGTCAGTTGTGCCTCCCCAGTTACCTGACTCCTTCCTCAGGACTCATGAGCCTATAACGTAATTTTTCAAACGTTATTTTAAGCCTCTAAATTTGGGATTTTTTTTAAAGCAATGATAGCTAAATGATGCCTACTTGGTTAGACTTACCAATGAAGATTTCTGGTAAAGTTTTAAGAACAAACAAACAAATAAACTTCCCCATTTAAAATGGTTTTCCCAGTTTTCAGTCTCATTCACTGAGACATTTTTATTTTATTTTACTAGAGGCCTGGTGCACGAAAATTCATGCACTGGGGGAGGGGTGGGGGTCCCTCAACCTGGCCTACACCCTCTCATATTCCGGAACCCCTTGGGGGATGTCAACCTGGGGATGTCAACTCCCCAGGGGATTGGGCCTAAGCTGGCAGTCAGACATCCCTCTGGAAGCCTGGGAGCCCTCTGGGCCTAAGCCACAGTCAGACATCCTTACCACTGCTGAGGAGGCGGGAGAGTCTTCCAACACTGCCACTGTGCTCACACCCGTCAGCCAGGCTTGTGGCTGAGCGGAGCTCCCCTGTGAGAGTACACTGATCACCAGGGGGAAGCTCCTGCATTGAGTATCTGCCCCCTGATAGTCAGTGCACTTTATAGCGACCAGTCGTTCCTGGTTGCTATGCTGTTAGGGTCAATTTGCATATTACCCTTTTATTATATAGGATTATTGATTTCAGAGATGATCATTTGGGAACATTTTTCTTTTCCTAATATGGAACATAGTGTCACATTATCTGTATATGCATGTTATCAGCTGTACACTTAGATGAAGCTATTGTGGACTTTGTAAAAGGTTAAGATTTTAGCAATTTCTAAAAACTAGACCGCGTTCTTTACTGAACTCAAGTGTCACTTAGTATTGAAAAACCATACCATTTGCTTATGGGGAAAAAAAGATATCTGAACACTGTAAAAATTTTTTCTTTGTGCAAAAATCTTACATAGGGTGATTGGTATGGAGCAATCACCATTTCCCACCAAAACTTGGTGATGTAAGTATCAATTTCCTCTCAGTATGGTCCAAATTCAGTTCTATTCTTTAAATCTTTTTATGTCTCAATTTACTTGCCTAGAAAACATGTGATTTGCATTAGAGAAATTACCCATTCTAAAACGCCAAGTAAATGTACTAAATTGACTAAGTGTACTAAATAGCATAATCCTACAATTTTAGAATATTAGGCTTGGAGGAGTACAAAACAGGCAACTGGCCCAATTCCCACAAAAGCAAAAACACCTTCTGACTCCTCAGCTGTGTACTCAGCTTCTATTCGAACCTTTTTAAATGATGCATAAGGAACCGAATCATGAGGTATTTTATGATGTTTTCTTAATAACTGTGGTTATTTCCAATAATGGTCTCCCTTTCATTCATTGCCTTCAGGTCGCCACAGAATCAGTGCTATTGCCCCCAGTCAAATGGAAATCTCTGTCCACAAAAGTAATGGCAGCAAACATGGAAATGTGTATTTTAAGAGGAGCTATATTGTCTGGAGAGAGAGAGAGAGAGAGAGAGAGAGAGAGAGAGAGAGAGAGAGAGAGAGAGAGAAGTGGAAAGAAATGTGTGAGGGATAAAGAAAGAAGGTACATCTCTGGTATCTGTCTAGACCCGTGGTCGGCAAACCGCGGCTCGCGAGCCACATGCGGCTCTTTGGCCCCTTGAGTGTGGCTCTTCCACAAAATACCACATGCGGGCGCGCAAGTACAGTGTGACTGAAACTTCGTGGCCCATGCGCAGAAGTCGGTATTTTGTGGAAGAGCCAGTATTTTGTGGAAGAGCCACACTGAAGGGGCCAAAGAGCCGCATGTGGCTCACGAGCTACGGTTTGCCGACCGCTGGTCTAGACCCTTCCTAGGGGTTGTCTGGTCAGAGGCTAAGAACTCGGGTTTAAGAAATCAACTATCACTTGTATGCATGCATATAAGCATAACCAATGGACATAAGACACTGGAGGGTAAGGGAGGCCGGGGGAATGTCAAGGGGGGGGGGGAAGGGGGAAGGAGACATATGTAATACTCTTTGTAATACTTTAAGCATTAAAACAAACAAGAAAACAAACAAACAAAAAAGAAATCTACTATCTCTGCTTTTATCACGTTTCCTCATCTCAACAAACGCTAAACCTGGTCTCTCCCACTATATGCATTTTTTACTTGTAAACTAGCTATTAAGAAAATAGCTACTCATTATTTTTCGTATTTTGTATGGTACATGTCATACATTATACATTCTCATGTCATATATATATTTCTTCTTTCTTAGTTTTATATATATGTATATATGTGCATGATATATTCATATATATGATAATAGAAATATGCAAACCAGACTATCGATAGTGCTTTAATGGAATAGAATTAGACTTGGAGAACGAGAGGAATATGAATAGTCCCTTTACATACAGTGCATTGATTACATTATTGTAAGGGGCAGATTTCCATCTTGTAATTTAAAACTCAAGTGCTGAATTAAACAGCATTCTTCCATCACTGTAGTTCTCAAGTGCTCCAGTGCTTTTAAAGAACCGAAAATCTCCCTTCCACATGTTCCACGCCCCCATTAAACATCTGTTTCTCCTCCCTCTGTCTGCTCACAAGTCATTTAACCATGCTGAGCTATTCTCTAGCTCCGTTTGCCAAATCACTCACATCTTGGAGTCTGAGGTCATTTCTGATGTAGCTGAATTGTAACCATGTTATTTAATAAAACGTGAAGTAGGAGACAATGTCTATACCGGCACTCACGCACTAATAACTCAATGCGACATATAATATTCATCATACGCGTACCTGCTATCGAATTACCAGTATTTATGTAGATGAAAGCACCTTGCCTGTAATGTGGTATTGTAAAAACGTGCATTTAGTTTATTCTAGATACCTCGTTTGCTACTTTTCCTGCTTTCTATGTTCCTTTATGATACATTCCTTTCTCTATAAGGAATTAAAATTGATGTTTATACCAGGAAGGACAGAGTGAAGGCAGATTTTTTAAAATGTTTTTTTTATTGTTTTTAGGGAGAGAGGAAGGGAGTGGGATAGAGAGAGAGAAATATCCATGAGGGAGAAACATTAATAGGCTGCCTCCTGCACTGAGGATAGAGCCCGCAACCCCAGCATGTGCCCTGACTGGGAATCAAACCAGGACCTCCTGGTTCATACATAGGTTGATGCTCAACCACTGAGCCATGCCAGCTGGGCAAACAATTATATTTCTCAAGACAAAGAAATAAACGGATTTGAGAACTTAATACAGCGGTTCTCAACCTGTGGGTCGCGACCCCTTTGGCAGTTGAAGGACCCTTTCACAGGGGTCGCCTAAGACCATCCTGCATATCAGATATTTACATTACGATTCATATCAGTAGGAACATTACAGTTATGAAGTAGCAACGAAAATAATTTTATGGTTGGGTCACAACATGAGGAACTGTATTTAAAGGGCCAGAAGGTTGAGAACCACTGACTTAATACATTACTCTTCTGAGCTAGCATTAAGTGAGGACCCTGATGAGAAACCGGTCCCCTCCTGCCCTGGCTCACATGGTGCATCAGGGATGATGTAATGACAGGATCGCTGAGGTCAGGCCTCTGCAAGATCTCTTGAGCAATGACCAGTTGAACTTTGCACAGTATCAGCTCTCTGCATTGCTCACCTTGCCTGGCCCTGTACTTCGCACTTCAGTATAATGTTACTGAAATTGAGAAATACTGCAACTTCCTCCTTTAATAGGCATTACACTAAATCAGAATGGGTGTTGTTGCTTTTTCAATGGTTCAGTCAATAATAAATGTGGATGAAATGCCTACTATGTGTAAGATGGGAATAGGCTAGACGACGTCCAGTCTACTGGCCAGAGCTGCAGATGATACTGTAATGTCATAATGGATGAGGACGTGAGAGAGACATGGACCACATAGGCGGAGCCCCTGAGTTTGCCTAGGGAGTCGGGGAACTGTTTTCCTGCTGTGACACTAACATAAAGATAAACAGGAAAGGGATGAATATATGAAGTCAGGGACACTTCAAAGCCATAGTATTTTGTAGGAATTAAAAGTGCTTTTGCTCGCCTTATTTTTTTTTTTTTGCTTTTGAACATTTTTTTATTACATTTGTTAGGTGTCATTGGTTAATAAGATCATATAGGTTTCAAGGGCACATTTCCATGATACATGATCTGTACGTTGCATTCTGTGCCCACCACCCAAAGTCAAATTAGTTTAGAAATTAGTTTAGACAATGGTCAGTTTTGTCTTTAGTAATAAGAAAATATAGGGGCAGCATTGTGGAGAATTGGAGTATAGGTGATTATTTAAAAGGTAGGAATTAAAAAATGAGTGAAGAATGCTAATTCTTGCTAATATTTATGTATGTTTGATTTTCTCTTCATAGCTAGATTATAACCTTTAGGATAGTATCCATATCTTACATTTTTATATGTATTTATTTTTCCATCAAATGTCCCAATATATTGTTTTAGCAGTAGAACCTCAATATGTACTTTTTCTTTGGTGACTGTTAACTAAGTATCCCACTAGATTAAAAAGAAACCAAAGATTTCAATACTGAAATTTATGAAAGCACGGATTGATTACATAAATGAAAAGTTTTCCTCCTTACTAAAAAATTATACAAAGGTATTTAAAGAACTGCCTATTTAATTGCACTCAGCATACGATCTGATTAACAAAATTCCAAGTTCACCAACCCTAAAGAATGCAATTCTACATAAAGTTAAATATGCCTCTTTCATCACGGAATATGTATCATCATTGAGAAATAAGGATTAGGAGCACAGCAGGAATAAACAAAAACAGTACTATAGGTATTTTTCTATTGAAATATGAGTTGGCAAAATCACTTACAATTAAACTATAAAAGAGAGAAAATAGGTATTTTTTGATAGACAGATAATAAATAGGTAAATAGAATGATACATAGGCAGAACAGACATTTTAATACTTGCAAAGTGTGTGTTCATGGCATTCTTTTTTTTAAAAAAAAGTCTTATCTTTTCTGTCATTCCCTCTGCACAGAAAGGGAGATCAAGGTGGGTAGGAGAGAGTTACGATTTCAAGATCAAGAGATCTAAAGATGTCCCTTATGCTATGATCTATCTTATTAGTCAGAATCAAATTTGCTGCTCCGATCCTTAGACAATTCCGAACGATACTGGTAGATTCAATTGGCTGAGCCAGTGGATGGAGTACCGAGTTAGTGAGCACCTTGGTTCATTACTATTTAATTAACTTCTCTTTTAATCCATTATTTCTGAAACTCTGATAAATATCTCCAATGCAGTTTCCTTTGGAGATTTTAGCCTCCTTGCACATATCTTTCCAAAACATGAATATATTTGGGTAATATATTCACTATGAAATGTCAATTTTCCCATAGAAATCAAGAAGTCCTCGCAATATTTACAGCTTCAAAGACTACAAAGAACCCACAACAGCTACGGGACACTATCTGTTAACTCAGTGGTTCTCAACCTTCCTAATGCCGCGACCCTTTAATACAGTTCCTCATGTTGTGGTGACCCCCAACCATAAAATTATTTTCGTTGCTACTTCATAACTGTAATGTTGCTACTGTTATGAATCCTAATGTAAATATCTGATATGTAGGATGTATTTAGGCGACCCCTGTGAAAGGGTCGTTCGACCCCCAAAGGGGTCTCGACCCACAGGTTGAGAACCGCTGTGTTAACTCAAGAGGGGTGATTTGAAAAAATTGGAACTGTAATGTAGAAGACGCTCTACTTCCAAAATTGGTGATAAAATTGAATGGCCATTTCTGAGGACATTTCCAGGCAGCAAAACCCACTTTAATGGGAACCTCTTCCTAGAAACGTGTTCCCAGTATGACACAGTTTGTACTCAATACTAATTTAAAATTCCATTTGCTTTGAAGATATAATATTCTTATTGAACAGCTTAGCTGTAGGTTTAAAGCATGGATTTAATTTGGATCCTTTATGCAGAAGTGTGGAGAGCGGCTATAGCGTTTGCACAGGTCCAAGCCTCAGGCTAATGAGAGGGCACGGTCCTCTCCTGGCAAAGCCACGTGCAGGTCCCAGCTTGGAGGGCAAAGCCCTCCCAGCACAATTATAACCAAAGCCTATAGTTGTGAGCTTGACCTTATGGTCCGAACCTGTGGTCCCAGGTGGCTGAGTGAGGGAGTCTGTGGGAGATGCAGCAAGTGCTGACAAAACAAAGCTTGACAGAGTTCAGGTACATGTAACTGAATAGATTCCAAACCCTCGAGAACATTGTAAACATCTTGACCACGCCCTTACTTTGCCTCGTGGGATCTGGCTATAAAATAAAGACTAGGCTTGCAGGCTGTGGCACTGTCTCTCCATCCGAGAGTAGCATCCCACCTAGCCCCAGCTTTATTCTCTTGTCTGCTTTAATCCTTCACCGCCCTCCCCCCCCCCGACCCCCGCCCCTCAGGTTCACCCCTGGCCAAGCTAAGCACAGCACACAAGATGTACCCTCTCGTGAGTATTCTGTGCAGATAAATAAGCTACCAGGAAAACTTTTCTTCAATCCCGTTGACGTTTTGTGAGGTAGCATTTTCCATTCTGCTGAAGTCAACCGACACTGACTGGGAAATTGCCCACGAAGTGTTATTCTGTTCCTAAGTGACACTGAGAGTGTGTAACATACATTTAGTCACCTACCTGAAATGTTGTCTATTTAACAGAGGAGCAATGATCTGACTATGACTGATGACACATCTCAGTGATGGGGGAATAAGGGGGTCAAAGAGATCTGGCTACACCAAGATGGTCTGTCTGTGATGCTGTGGGTCCCTCATTTCTCTGCATTTGGGTAAGAAGTCTTGCCTTTGAACCTGGATTCCCCCAGCCTCCAATCCACCAACTGCTGTGCTTACTGTTTCTTCTTTTCACTTTGAAATTCCTTGAGAGGCGTTATTCTGCTCTGGCTGGCCTTCGAGCCAAGCTCTTCATAAATATTTCATTTTTTAAAATATATTTTTATTGATTTCAGAGAGGAAGGGAGAGGGAGAGATAGAAACAGCAATGATGAGAGAGAATCATTGATTGGCTGCCTCCTGCACGCCCCACACTGGGGATCAGCCCACAACCGGGCATGTGCTCTGACCGGAAATCAACCTTGACCTCCTGGTTCATAGGTCGATGATTAACCACTGAGTCACACAGGTCGAGCTCTTCATATATATTTAGTTACATGCTTGTAGGTCAAGGACAACAGTGTTGAAAATCAGAGTCCTTGGATAAGGTGTATTTAGTGAGTTAGAAAATTTTACTTTCAATTTAATATGCACATTTTTATGATTTTAAGTTTAACTTACGAGAATTATCTGTTTCACTTGTTAGAGCCTTCTTGCATCTATCATATGATATGTAATGGCTGAATCAGAAGTGGTTTTTTGTTTTTTTTTAAAATATATTTTTATTGATTTTTTACAGAGAGGAAGGGAGAGAGATAGAGAGTTAGAAACATCGATGAGAGAGAAACATCGATCAGCTGCCTCCTGCACATCTCCCACTGGGGATGTGCCCGCAACCAAGGTACATGCCCTTGACCGGAACCGAACCTGGGACCTTTCAGTCCGCAGGCCGACGCTCTATCCACTGAGCCAAACCGGTTTCGGCCAGAAGTGGTTTTTTTAATTAGCTATTTTCCCAGAAGTCTGAGTATAATGAATAAACTGCGCCATGTTATGTAGGCACACTGAAAGTGGAAGCCGAGAAAATATTAAATCCAGGTACTTGTATGATGACAAGGAACTTTTTTCCTTTGATACTGTCTCCAGCTTCACTGAGACCAAAAAAGGAGTTGAGGTGGGAGTGGAAATATAAGTGACAGGTCTAATAATTAGCAATAGCCTCCTCTCTACACACCCCTCATTGTTGGCTGTGAAATTTCACTTCTTGTTAAAATTTGTGTTCTTGCACGTTGAGTGGGAGTAGCAGATTCTCCCTGAGTTTTGACTGCTTTACAGATGAGCTATGCCAAAAATTCTACAGCTGAAAAATGTCACTGGCCTTTCTCCTAAAGAAGCAGAGAGCTTTTTAACATTTCCGGGAAGGCTGGGTCAAGTCTGTAACGGTTAAATAAATTGCTTTTCAAATGCCGCAGTCACAGTGGTCTGGACCAGTGTTCGGATGAGTGTCTTCCAGGCAAGGAGGCAGTTTTTTTTGTACTCCTGCCTGTTCTTAAAATGTGGACTACACCGATTAAAAGATAAACAACAAAAAAATAAAAATAAAATTCAGCCCGGCCGGCATGGTTCAGTGGTTGAGCGTCCACCTATGAACCAGGAGGTCAAGGTTCAATTCCCAGTCAGGGCACAGGCCTAGATTGCAGGCTCGATCCCCAGTAGGGGGCATGCAGGAAGCAGCCGATCAATGATTCTCTCTCATCATTGATATTTCTATCTCTCTCTCTTCTGATAGAAAATAAATAAAAAATATTTTTAAAAAATAAAAAGGCGTCCTTTACAATTTTTGTAAAGACAAAAATTCACTTTCACTTTCTAAAGTGGACTCATTTTCTTGCTTCATTATTCCTGTCACTAACAAATGCTTCTGAGAACGAAATACATTTCTAGAATAAAGTTTTCTTTAATACAGATATTAAAATGTGAATGACTGTAGAGATAATTTCTATCTCTACCAGATGTTCCCTTTCCATTTTTTGCATTTCTCAGCACAGACACATTTTCTATTATTCTTTATAAAATATACTTTTAATACCAAACTAAGCCCTATATTTTACATGCAAATCAGTAAGCTTTTCTAATACTATACATACTGAATCCTTTTCCTAATCCTTAAAAGAACTTTGATTTCTCAGCCTTGCTCATTAAAATCCATGACTGGAAAATTTTTTCCAGCTTCCGCATAATCTGGACATGAGGTATGAAAATGGATATATAAATATTCCAAGTGTGTATTGTGTTAAAATAACCATCTGAGAATATAAATACAGGGGATACAGAATGTACATTAAAAGACAAAATAAAAATGCCACCTTGGTCACAAAACAGACACTCATTACAGTATAAACCACATTTTAACCATGTGGCAGCATTAGGAGCACACCGTGTAAAAATTTTCATAGCTTCCAATTATCAATATAAGAAGATTAAATGGCTCAGTTCCTTTCTTTCTTTTTCATAAACTTGAGTTTATCTTCCTCCACAGAATCCCCATAGAACAGCATGGACACACTTCAAAGACAAATGTAACTGGGTTTAGAATTTTCTCTTTTGAGCATTATTTTATAAAATAATGATGATGATTGTCCCTGCCAAATATATTATGAAAATTCAAGAACTGGTTGAATTAGAAGACTTGAAGAAAACTTATATTAAAAGTAGATTCATTGTTCTGTTATTAAAAGTAGACTTTGAAAAAAATTACAAAGCTATTCACAATTTTGCAAAATAACTTCAGTTGATGTAAGACACTAAATGTTACTGAAAGAAATGATCCTCATTCCCTCACATGTAGGAAAGATTGTTCCTGCTTCCCACCTGGTCTCGTTAGTGTGAATTTTCCTACTCCAACATATCCATCGATGTTCACGGTAATCAATGAATGCATTGATTACTTCATCTCTCTGGTCAAATACTTCAGTGGGTTCCAGGATCTTAGAAGAAAAGGCATAAACTCAAGGACACAACATTATTTTATTGCCTCAATCTCTAAAACTCTAAAAGAGAGAAAAACAGAAAAACTTGACAAAGGTCTCGTAGCGATCCCATAATTAATTTCTACTAAAACTCCCATCAGGTTCCAAATATTCCTCCCGTACAGATTCATTTTATACAATACTAACTTAAAAATACACTGTATTTTGTCATAGGCAATCATTTATTTATTTATCTATTCACACTTATGTAGAGCATGTTTCACTAGATCTACTATTTTTTTTTTTCCAAATAGAATTTGAGTGGATATTTCAATAAGAAAAGTTTCTAAGACTGTTCACTTGGAGTGAAAGAAAAAAAAATAATAAAAAAAAAATAAATAAATAAAAAGAAAAAAAGAAAAGAAAAGAAAAGAAAAGAAAAGAAGAGAAAAGAAAAGAAAAGAAAAGAAAAGAAAAGAAAAGAAGAGAAAAGAAAAGAAAAGAAAAGAAAAGAAAAGAAAAAAGAAAAGAAGAACTCTTCCTGAATTTGAAATAGTATTCCGGGCTTTTAAGGTAGCAAAGGTCACCTTTTTTCTCTCTTGAATGAGACCACCCACACTTTAAGGTTAATTACTTCCTGACAACCGGTTCTGCACTTCTTATAAGATAAAAGTCAAAAAATTGAAACATAAGTCAGAAAGACCCCGAGTTCATCACTCTGAAAGGCCGTGGTCTTTCTTAGATGTCATCTGTGATTGACTGGACTAAGCCCTCTGATTTGGACCTTCCGAAAGTAATAATCACATCTTGGAAAGGATTAATCTGTGAGCCTCTGTGCTTGATACGTACTGTGTTAAAAGTTACAAATCTCTGACTTGTCTCTCACTTAACCCATTTTTCTAATAGGACACACACCGTAAATTATACGTTTTACTCTATCGGAGGCAGTACAAATCTTTCACAAGAATTAAGGCACTTTGCTATCATGGAAAAACAAGATTATGTGCACAAAACATTGTTAGCTTGAATGTGTTTTATTATTTAGAGTTTAAATGCATGCACTTTGTAATACCTTAATATGTTTGAAACTATTTTTATTTTATAAAATGAAAGAAAAATATTTGGCTGTCAAACCTCCAAATAACTCATGTTTCCCCTTAATTCTTTATATATTTTAGCTCAGATATAAAGATTCAGATATGATTTCAGTGTGCAAACACATATCAGGTTGACTTAGACTCAATGAATTCTTTCAATATACCTTTTAAAAATACCTATGTTATGTAAGTTTCTCAGTTTAGTTTTATGGATTCACTGTTCCTGAATTTTCTTTTTTAAATAATGGTTTTTATTGGAAACAGAGCCAGGAACCAGATGGAAGCAAACTTCCCACTAAGGCCACATTTACCTATTATTTTACAGCTTATTTTTATTTTATTGGCTCTTGTAGATGATCACTGTAGATTTTTTTTATTATGTGACATTGTTCTAAAGCTCTGTTTTTTCTAGCAAGGAGTTAAATTGCTTGCAGATCACCTACCAGTGGTCGGCAAACTCATTAGTCAACAGAGCCAAATATCAACAGTATAACGATTGAAATTTCTTTTGAGAGCCAAATTTTTTAAACTTAAACTATATAGGTAGGTACATTGTTATTAACTTAATTAGGGTACTCCTACGGCTTAGAAAGAGCCACACTCAAGGGGCCAAAGAGCCGCATGTGGCTCGTGAGCCACAGTTTGCCAACCACGGACCTAGACTCGACCATTTGGTGGTGTTCCTCTTTGTTAGTTTAGTTCTGTGTTAGTTCTGCTCTTACTCGCAGGACATACGTCTTGTTTCTAAGACACGATTCAATTCTTGTGATGGTTAACATGTGCCAACTTGACTGGGCCAATGGGTACCAGACTTTATATCCTGGTACATCAGAGGATGTTTCTGAATGAGATTAACATTTGCTCAATAGACTGAGCAATATGATTGCCTCCTCCTCCAAAGGTAACTGGGTCTCATGCCCTCCACTGAAGGCCTGAATAGAATAAGAGGCCGAGTAAGCAAGAATTCTCTCTGCCTGACTGTCTTTGAGCTGGGGTGTTGGTCTTTGGACTCATTACACCATCTGTTCTCCTGATTCTCAGGGCTCTGGAGTCAGCTTAACCTTTGAAACACCTACATTCTCAGTTGGACTCTTCTCCCTATTGCAATAATCCCATTGTCCCCATTGTGTAACTCCCTTTCCCCTCTCTTACAATCATGCTTTCAAGTAAGATGTCTCCTTACTTAAGCCCAGATTTATTTCTGACTGACAAACCACATAAAGTGTGTTGTCAAACCAGGATGAAATTAAAGTGTAAATCAGGAACAAAAACATAGCTGGATATTAAACATGACAATTCTAAATAGCACATGCATCACCAAAAAAGTCCTCAGTGACATTTAAGAAACAAATTTTGAACTAAGTGAAACTAAAATTACAACACACCAAACCCTGTGGGTGCAGAACAAGCAATGCTTAAAGGAAAATCCATGGCATTAAATATGCACCACAGAAAAGAGGAAAGATCTTCAATCAATAACCTCAGCTTCACTTTAGAAAACTAGAGGGAAAAAATACATTTTCACCCTAAAGCAAACAGACTCAAAGAAAAATCAAAATGAGAGCAGAAATCAATGGAAATGAAAACAGAAAAAAAAAATAGAGAAAAATCAATGAAACTGAAAGATCAATACAATTGATAAAGTTCTTGTCAAACTAACCAAGAGAAACGACAGAATACACACATTACCAATATCATAAGTTACAAAGGGATCAGCACTATTGAGCCCGTGGGCATTAGAAGAATAGTAACAGAATAGTATGAATAATGAAAACAGATAAAATGGATCAATTATGTGAGATGAAAAATCGTGCAAAACTAACACAAAGAGAAATAGAGATCTAAATATGACTATATCTGTGCATGAAATTGAATCAACAAACAATAACCTTTCAAGGAAATAACCTTTCAAATGGAGGCTCAGATGGTTTCACTGGTGAATTCTAGCAAATATTTAAAGAAAGAAATAATTTCAGTTTCCTAAAGTCTCTTCCAGGGTATAAAGCAGAAGGAAAACTCACTAACTCATTCATTGAAACAAAACCAGGTAAAGACACTGCAATAAAAGAAAACTACAGACAAATATCTCTCATCAACAAAGATGCAAAGGTCAACACAACATTAGAACACAGACTCCGACAATGTATACAGAAAAGATATACCACGATCAAGTGAAATTTAATTCAGGACTGCAAAGCTGTCTGAAAGCGTGAAATTCATATAAGGTTACTCACTACAGCAACAGGATAAAGAAGAAAAATTATATATTTATGTTTACTGATGCCAAAAGGTATTTGACAAACTCCCACATCTCTTCATGACTTAAAACATTAAAATTCTCACCTAAGAATAGAGAAATTCCTCAAGTTAATAAAGAGTATCTACAACAGAAACTGTAGTTAACAACATGCTTTGTCTTGAGCAGCAGATGCTTCCAAGGCAAGGGTGTCCTCTCATCACTCCCAATCAACACCTGACTGGAAGTTCCTGCTAGTGCAATAGAACAAGAGAAGCAAGTAAATGCTACCCAATTGAAAAGAAAGAAATACAATTATTTTATTCATAGATGATGGGATTGTCTATGTAAAAACCCCACAAATCAACACACTCCTTGAAATAGTAAGAGAATATAGCAAGATCCAAGGCTAGTATACAAACTGTAACTGCTTTCTTAAATACTAGCAATGAACACTTTGAATGAATACCATATATAACAGCACCAGAAATTGTACAAAGTGGGTAGTCCCAGAAAGTAAGAGAGTTGTGCATAAAAAAAATGATGGTTATGTCAATGGAACACAGTAGCCAATGAGAAGACTGCTAATCTTTAAATAAATATATAAATATAAATAAATAAATATCCTATATAATAAAAGCCTAATAAGCTAAGTGTCTGGTCGTCCAGTCATTCATTCAAACAATCAAAGCATAATCTATATATATAAAAGCCTAAGCAACCAAATGACCAAACGACCGGTCGACCGGTTGCTATGATGCGCACTGACCACCAGGGGGAAGATACTCAATGCAGGAGCTGCCCCCTGGTGGTCAGTGTGCTCCCACAGCCAACTTCCCGTGGCCAGCCAACCTCCTGTGGTCCTTTCCCCCCTCTGGCCAACCTTCCACAGTCCCTCCCCCCAGCCAGCCAGCCAACCTCCAGCAACCCCTCCCCCTGGCCAGCTGCTCCCTCACCCCCATCAGCCCCAATCGCCGGGCAGGCCAAGGGACTCCATGCACAAATTGGTGCACCAGGCCTCTAATATGCTAATGATATGCTGAGGCCACTCAACTGCTCACTATGACGTGCACTGACCACCAGGGGACAGTCAGTTGACCAGTCGCTATGACGTGCACTGACCACCAGGGGGAAAGTGCTCCAACCGGTAGGTGAGCTTGCTGCTGGGGTCCTGCCGACGTGGACTGAGCAAGATGGACTGTACACACCCTGGAGCCCTCTCATGTCCCTCCCTGGCCCCAATCATGCACCGGTGGGCTCGTGCACCGGTGGAGTCCCTCGGCCTGGCCTGTGCCCTCTCACAATCCAGGACCCCTCGGGGGATGTCGGAGAGCCAGTGTCAGCCCAATCCCTCAGGCCAGGCTGAGGGACCTCAATGGTGCACAAATTCGTGAACCAGGCCTTTAGTAAAAATATAAATATAAACAAATGCTGAAAAATCAATAAGTGAGGAAATATGGGCCACTATCCCATGCAGAAGAATTTAAAATAATCCTAAGAAGACACTCCACTCTTAAGGAGGTAAAGCAAATCTCCCTACTTCTTGGGCATGGGCTGTGCACAGTGACTTCTCCCACAAAGCTTTGTTCAAGTACAATAGAACACATAGAGCTCCGAGAGGAAACGACAGATTAGACCTACGAACTAATCTTGTAGCAACAAACTTGTAAATGCATTCATCTACATGAAAAGACATGCTCTTTAAAACGCTGCAAGAATTTCTATCCATGGGGAGTCCAAGGTTACTTTTTTTTTTGTCAGGAAGAGGCAATGCTTTTATCCTTTTAGTGACTAGTAGATACTTTCACAGAGGGTGATTCTAATGATCATAGGCAATGCATCACCAGGCTCCTCTCTGAGAAAGCCGTGTTTGTCCAACTCTGTGAAGGCTTTCGTATTTAATATCCTTGTTGCTGGAAGTCCATCAGACAGAGACCATTTAATAAACACTTTGCTGCTAGTCAAAATGACATCCCACTGATACCATCTGGGTGTCTGTTGGAATCAAATTTAGCTCTACTGGTAGGAGCCAGAGTTGAGTTAGTGAACAGCTTCCTGTTAGATAGGATGAAACAGAGGTGTTTAATCAGCCTGCTGGTTGACCTGTTGTATTACAATCTTGGGACTTGATAGGATAGGGACTTTAATAGTGTAGACAGAAGATTTTTAACAGGAATTTATCTTTTCTTTTAAACTCTTGGAAAGTAAAATAAGTATTTAAAACTTTTCCATTTTACCTAATAAATTCATCCGACCAACTAGCTTTTCTTCTTCTGCATAGAGTACGGTCCTATATAATTTCATCAATTTAAATCCACAGGCATAAGGTCACTTGTGCAATCATTCAGCCTTTGTTTCCTAGGAAACAGACTAGTCAGGAGAAGAGAGAGGCCCACCCACTCCCTTTACAACTATTATTTGATCCTGCGCTAATTCATGTAATTCATGAGTTTCCTTTTCTTATTGCTCAGATTCTGCTAAGATTTTCAAGGCCCTTTTAGAACCTCATTTTCATCTCGTATTTTATGAAATCCAAAAATAGAGCTGTTCGTGACATTCAAAATGGTAAAATTCTTCACTGGTATAATTTATATTGAAATTCTAAATTCCACTGTAACAGAAATGAAAAATGTTATCTCATACTTTGTGAAAATTGATGTGTGGAAAAAAATTTATCTGGAGAGGCAGGTATAGAATATCACATTAAAAAAAACATGTTATGATATTGGTTTTCAAGGAAATGATGACAAGATATGTAACTGCAATTACACTGGGTGGTCAAAAACATCACAGGAGACTTTATCTTGGGTTAAGGTGTATTTATATGTGTATGTGATGGCTTCCAGTCATGATCTAGAATCCTAAGTAAAAAATCATGCTTGGCCTTGATACGGTATTTTTTGCATTTTCTGAAATTTCCTCTTTGCAGATACTCTTAATTATCTTGAACAGCCGATTCATGCATAAATAAGCTGCATGTTGGGAAACAGTTACGTATTGATAAGCGTACTTATAATGCCTTTCCTTAAGGCATCAACGTAGGACTCCACCCTTGTCCTTAGCTAACTCACCATAGGTCGGTCACACACAAATTTTGAGATTACTTACCAATTTCAAAACAGGGTAGAGAATTTTTTTTTTTCAAAATAATATCTGAAAGCTGCAAAGTGGTAATTGGGAAAGTTACCCTTGTATCTGAATCTGGGGTAAACCATATTCTGCCCAAGAAGACAAAGGTTGACTTCCAGCTAGACCTTAGATAACAGAGTCAGAGGAGGAATTGCTGGCCATTCAGATATTATCTACTTAATTTGCCTTAAAACTCCAGGCTCCTTATACAAACTGCTAAACTGTCCTTAAACCTTTGGTTGAGAAAAGACGTTATTTTAAATGGAGGGTTATGTTCTACAGAATTAATACCTTGTATTATGATCAAGTCAACAAGACAGATGATTCTGCAATTCATCATTTGGAGTATGTATTCTGTTCATGTTTTATCTGTATCTTCATATTTACATATTATTAGTCTTTTCTATTCAAGAGCATGCTAAACTAATGAGGAAAGGAATCTTATTTATACTTCTCTGGATTTCCCCTCATTACGCCCAAACCTGAGAAATAAATAATGCTTAATAATAATCTTTTGGTGGAATTAACTATGGAGTTACATTATAAAAAGAATTGTACATTGCAGAATATTCTTTGTTAAGGTAATCACATTCTTTGCTTATGAATATTTACTTATTATCATTTCATTTGAAGAACATAATTTGAAGCATGCTATTTTAGGGGCAAGCTATTTCTTTGCACTATATGAAATTATAGAACTAAATGTCTTTTACTTTTAAAATACAGTTAAATAGGGAAAGCACACCTTTTTACTCAGCAGGTCTTGCACACGACACTTTATTAATTTTCCATTTGTTTATTTATCTTTCATGAAGAGAAGATTCCAAGTGATACCTAATGGGGCTTAAATTGGTACTTATGGAAATAATAGGATAATGTGTTCCTAATATTTTGTGCACACATTATTTTCAATAGAAGTCATTTCTGAATAGAGTTTTCATCATGAACTACACAGAATACTCACTGTAGCTTTTAAAATAAATGTGAAAGAATCATTATGAGTGGACTTTCCTCTGTGAAGCATAATGGAGCTCAGGTAGCCATGTGCTTTACCCAATGATCCTTGAAAGTGCCACCTCCTAAAAGTCGTAGGTAATTAACATCCTGTTGCCATATTTTCTGTCATTTCACTGCAGGGCATTCCTTTCCTTGGCCTTTTTATTTATTATATGGTTTTTTATAAAAGGATATAACTGTGGAACAGCCAGGCAGGAGAGATGCATCGGCCCAGGTACAGGGAAAGGGTGGAAAGCTTCCTTTCTCCGAGCTCACTGCTCTCCCCACACCTCCACCTATTCACCAACCTGGGAGACCTCCAACCCCTTCCTTTTGGGTTTATATGGAGGCTCCATTACCCAGGCATGATTGATTAAATCACTTCCTGTTCATCCAATCTCCTACGTCTGTTCTCCCCTCCCCTCCCCAGGAGATCAGGGGTGGGACTAATTTGTACTTATTGGTGTCCATGTCTTAATATACCTATTATTGTGCCTGATAAACAAAATGTCTTATATAAGAGTTTGGATATTTTAGGTAAAATAATAAAATAACTTTTTTCTCTCAAAAGAAGACTAGTATATATGAAGGTAGTCAGTCAATTCATATTTATTGGAATTTCATTAATCAATTGATGCTAATGCTTTATGTACAAACCTAAGATTTTTTTTCCCCCAAGATAAATTCTGAACTCTCTCCTCACAGAAATATACATCTATTTCTAATTTGACACTGGACATGTGGGACAGTGGTCTACCTACACAAACGCCTATGTATGCATGGACCAGTTGAGCAATTCTGACCAATTCCCTTCTCCCATGATTCAATGGCTTTTTATTTTATTTTATTGTATTTTATTTTAAATATATTTTTATTGATTTCAGAGAGGAAGGGAAAGAGAGATAGAAACATCAATGATGACAGAGAATCATTGATTGACTGCCTCCTGTACACCTCACATTGGGGGTTGAGCCAGCCTGGGCTTTTGCCCTTGACCAGAATGGAACCAGGGACCCTTCAGTCCACAGGCTGATGCTCTATCCACTAAGCCAAATCCGCTAAGGCTCAATGGCTTTTTAGGTCATGTTTTGAGCTTCTTCTAAATGTGGTTGAGGTAAGGAGTCTGAAACTAAATACAGAACATTCGTCAAACCAAGGACACATTTAGTTTGTCCTTAACAGTGATGCATATCTTAAAAATACACATCTGTCATAGGTAGGCTCACTTATTTATATTCCAGCTTAGAGAGGTGTCACACTGAGATGACGTTGTAAAAATGAAGTCACTCCTTCGCTATCTTCCCTGAACTTACTTTCAATGACTAAAATGTTAAAAGTACCCATTCCAGAAATGAGCAGAAGTCCTCCAAATAAAATTACAGAACTCTGCTGGCTGGGCACATGCATTCATTCCAAAGCCGATCGTAAATGTGTGAGACAGTTTCCTACTTGACAGGAGATAAAAATGGAAGAGGGAGCGGAGAACAGGTCCCGTGAGGCATTGCAAGCGACAGGAAGGACTTTCTTACTTGAGCTGAAGAGAATGGGAAGCTGCGGAGGAGCCTGAGAGAGGGAAATGACATCATCAGGTATTCATTTCAGACTGTAACTCAGGGTAGCATTGAAGAATAGATGGGAAATGAAGACAAATGGTTGTGTTATGGACTCGGATAGTGTCAGAGAGGATGGAGGGGGTTTACATAAACAGGTCACATGAACATGATTTATGATCGACTTCAATTTCTGGGCTGAGAATAGGGGCGTTGGCTGCCGCTGTTTTATGAGACAGAACTAAGGGAGAAGAAGCTTGAAAGGCATCAGGATGCACATATTTCTGACACTCTGTGAGATGCTTGCCAATATTCAAGGGAACATATCCATTTTGCTGTGACTGGGCATTTCTAGAACTCAAGAAGGGAGACCGGGAAAACACAGATCAAATGTTGCCTGCATCGTGATTAATTACAATAATTCCAATGCAGGAAATTAAATGAACCACCGGGGAAAGCCTCACTTAGTATGATCAGAATAATAACAGTTACAGATATTACAACTCACTATGAATAGATACTGTGGCAGAGAAGATAAAATAATGGTTTGATGGAATTCATGTTTCTATTTAGTTTCGTCACCTCCCTGCATCCCCATGTTAGTCATAAAGGACTAACTCAGGCTGTCTACTGTGGCAGATATTTTTTGCATATTTTTTCCACCAGCCTCACGCTCCCCATTACACACATTAATATCACACAAAACAAAAAGGCTGAAGGCCAGAGAGCTGTAAGAACTTGCCTAGGATCACCCAAGTAATAAGTGACAGCCCTGGTAAGGTAACTGAGGTATCCCTAAACAAAATACAAGTAGCGTTCCCCTTCCCCCTCAAATCATACCTAAATCCCTGTGATAAAGTTTAAACTCCAAATAAAATAATTATTTTACATCATGCCACTTGCTTTGGAAACAATTGTTTTTTATAAACAGAAACCTTAGATTTTGTGTAGTTACATAAATATATATGTACTTCAATATATAGTGCCTATATATATAAAAGCCAAAGTGACAGTTATGACCAAACAACTGGTTGGCCAATCACCATGATACACACTGACCACCAGGGGGAAGACACTCAATGCAGAAGCTGCCCCCTAGTGGTCAGTGCATTCCCACAGCCAACCTCTCGTGACCCCTCCCCCCAAGCCAGCTGGCCCTGACTGGCCCCGATTGCTGGCCAGGCCAAGGGGCCCCACCCATGCAAGAATTCATGCACCAGGCCTCTAGTATATGTTATAAATGTATACCTATATATATAAAAGCCTGCTATGCAAAGTGTCCCCTTGGGATTTTGACCAGGAGTTTGATTGTTTGCTATGATGTGCGCTGACCACCAGGGGACAGTGCAAAACAAAGGAAGGCCCCGGCCGGCAGCCGGAAGCTGGGGAAGGAAGGCCCTGGCCAGCAGCCGACAGCCGCTAGGGACCCTACCCCGGCACGAATTTCATGCACTGGGCCTCTAGTATATCTATAAAATAATTGACTTTAGTAGTGCTTAAAACATTCAAAACATTTTCAGTTTCCTATTCAGTTTTTTCCCCTTGGTCAACTGTCAATGTCTTTGTCAATAAACTTCAAGTCTCATATTATAGATATAAAATGATGACTTTCAGAATTTCCTAGAGGTTATATTAACATATAGGGACAGAAATACATGAAGACAACTTCCTATTCCCTTTCTGAGGTGTGCAGTTTTCATAATGCATAAAATATAGACAAATCACACACCACCTACTGAATTTTATAAAGCAGAATTTGTTAGTACTGGTAACAATGTATAGGTGATATGTTTCAAGTAATATTGTATAGTTGAAATACTGGTAAAATTATTAATTAAACTTTGTAAAAATGCAAAACATTTTTAGCTAACTGAAGTCCTAATTTTTCAATTAACATAACTTTAACATCTGATAAAATACTCCAACCATTTGGATGAAATTATTTTTATATGACCCACTTAATTTTTAATCCACTGAATATATGGATCAATTTCTGCACATAAAAATACTTTATTACTTTTACTTTTACTTATTCAATTAAAATATAGTATTTGGATGGTAAAATCTAATTTCATCTTGAGTCTCCAGGAAATAGAAAACAAATTCACTTCATGTTAATTAATGTTTAAGTTAAAAAAGTATAAAAAATCTGAACTTGAACTTTTTAATGTTGAAAACATTTTTTTTGAAGCTGTGATAAATCCATGTTATTTAGAGTTTTGTACAGGATGATTTTTTTCTATTGAGGGAGATAGCTCCAAAAGCAGGCGCGTGAAAGTTACATTACAAGTTCCGAAGGCATCTAATTTCTTTGTGAAATAGTTGGGAAGGTCATTTTGAGCTAAAGGTCAACTATGTGAACATAGTTTGTTTTTTTTAAAAAGTTCCCATGGAGAAAGGTAGTAAGGGACTAGAAAAACAACGATTTGTAGGAGTTGTTGATACTTCAGGGCGTGCCCATATTCTACCCAAATATGTTACAGAATAGCTTTTAGGTAAAAAAAAAAAAAAAATTATGATCTAATAAATTAGAGATCTTCCTACCACTTTGAACCCATCATGTGAAAGCCCTTGATTTCTGTTAAGCATCATTAATTAGCATTCTAATGTCATTAAACTACTGTAAGATACTTTACGTATTTTAGAGCAATATATTTGATAGAAAAGCGTGTCCTTTAGAGAGCATTTGCAAAATGTAAATGTTTGCAAGGACGTCTAAGTGCCTTCACAGCGCATCGCAGCACTTTTTTGCATTCATTAATTAGGAAGGTACTCGTTTCGACTAATTATTCCCAATGTAGTCATTGGTGAATGTTACCGAAACAATGCTTATGTGCAGAATAAAAGGCAATGCATCTTGTATTCTTCCAGGAAAATAGAACAAACAAACAACGAAGAATAAAACAATAAATGGTCTCGCAGGACTTTTGTTTTCAGTATCTCCTGGTTTATGTATTTATAACGATGAGCTTTGTTTAATTTGCTTGATACGTTTCAGGCCCCGTAACAAATCCCCAGAAGAACACAGAAGGCTCAGAGCTGCTTTGCAGAGTATGTGGTCATGAGAAACATTCCAGGAGCAACTCGGGGGACCCCTGGGAAGCCCCAGTGTCCTTTAGAAACCCGCGGGCAGTGCCGTGTAGGGACATGCGTGAGATGTGCCGAGCACTGACAAGGGTCAATGAGTAAAGGGGAACTTCAGATAGGACTTCTCTATAGGATTATGTACAGGATTACATAGAAGATTAAGTTCTTTCTCATGTGCATGTTTAGTAATGATCATAATCCTGAACTACTTTGTTCCATGTTTCTTCACATTTTTACACCAAAATTTATTTAGTTATTTTAATCTTCACCCGAGGATATTTTTACCATTGATTTCCAGAGAGAGTGGAAAAGAGAGGGAAAGATAAAAACACTAATGTGAGAGAAACACACCAATTGGTTGCCTCCTGCATGCACCCCGACAAGGGCCCGGGCAGGGGAGGAGCCTGCAACCTAGGTAGATGCCCTTGACTGGAATCGAACCAAGGACCCTTTGGTCTGCAGGCCGATGCTCTATCCACTGAGCCAAACTGGCTAGGGCTACACCAAAATTTAATTAGGATAAAATAATTCTAATTATAAGGGAGTATTCAATATTATAATATATATTCTGGATATAGTATTCACAATGTGAGCATTGAATTTATTATTAAACATTTATTAGCATATCACTAGTGCTACATTTTCTAGTCCCAGTCTTCAACACAAGTATTAATCAATAAGCCTCTTTGTAAATACCTTTTCCATCTAGCCTATATAATAAAAGAGAAACACGTAAATTAACCATCCCTCCGCTATGCTCACCAGCCAATCAGAGTGAGTATGCAAATTAACCCAACAAACATGGCGGGTTAATTTGCATACACAGGCACTGGGCAGCCAGGGGTGGGGAAGGTGCTTCCCCCGCGTTGCCATGGTGACGCCGGGAAAGCTCCTGCCTGGCTGGCATGCGTGCACAAGTGCTGGGGAACTGGGGTCAGGGCAGCGCGCACAGGCGGCAAGGAGCCGGGGGCAGGGTGGCGCGTGCGGAAGTAGGGGGCCGGGCCTGAAGCTCCCACCCCACTGGAGTGTGTGCGCCAGCACAGGCAGGGGTTCTCACTCTACGGCTGTTTTCGAGCTTGATGGCACCTAAAGGCCTGTGTCCCCGGGACAGGAGTCCTTGGGAGCCAGGCCACCCCAAGCCTGTAGGCACATGCCTAGGCCCAGAGCAGCCGGGCTCCCGGAATGTGACAGAGGGTGCACGTTGGGCTGAGGGGACTTCTCCCCACCCCACCCCCGCCCCCGTGCACAAATTTCATGCACCGGGCCCCTAGTTTAGAAATAAAGCTATAGTAACTGATCCCCAAATTGATGCTTAATCAAATGCATTTCCCCAAATGAATGAAATTAGCATACTGTGTTTGACTAATCCTATATTTATCTCACATTACACCCAGAGCACTTGATTTTCTGTCCTACTGTTCTTTGTTCTTTTTTCGTTGTTATTAATCCTCACCCCAGGATATTTTTCCATTGATTCTTAGAGATCATATAAGGGAGGGAGAGAGACAGAGAGAGAGAAACATCGATGTGAGAGAGACACATCAATTGCTTGTCTCCAGTACATGATGACTGAGGTACGTGCCCTTGACCTGACTCGAACCCAGGAGCCTACAGTCCATAGGCCGACTCTCTATCCACTGAGCCACACCGGCTAGGGCGGTTCTACTCTTCTTTTCTTGTGATACCCTCTTCCTGAGTCACCACCGTACAGGTGGTAGAAACACCACACTTTAAACATTCTGCATGGCTTCCTATCCTCTGAGCAGTTCCGGCATGAAAAATCTGGTTTCCATGATTTACATGAGCTTGCATTTCCCAATATGTATTTTTTTTAAATTTATTTTTATTGATTTTTTTACAGAGAGGAAGGGAGAGAGATAGTTAGAAACAACGATGAGAGAGAAACATCGATCAGCTGCCTCCTGCACATCTCCCACCAGGGATGTGCCCGCAACCCAGGTACATACCCTTGACCAGAATCGAACCTGGGACCTTTGAGTCCACTGGCCGATGCTCTATCCACTGAGCCAAACCGGTTTCGGCCCAATATGTATTTTTAAACAGAATAAAGTGTTAATACATTTCTTGCCAGCCCTTTGGAGCAGTCTCTGGCTTTCTGTTTTCTTCCTGATGGTATTTCTATTTTATGACCCATATTTTTGCTTTTCTCACTGACATCATGGAAAAGTAGTTTCTATGTCTGCATGCCAATCTCTAGCGCACTTTCACCAAAGAGGGGCAACACATCGACAGCGTAACAGAATTGCAAAGGTGCATGACTGAGTGCGAATAGGAGTGCGGTGCTTACAAATGGACAGTGGAGGATGATGCTTAAGTAGCGCAGTGGGAGTTAGCACGCGACCATTATCTCCAATGTGGTCACTGTGTCCTCTTGGCTGTTGCCTTCATCAGCAGAATCAACGTGAAAGTACTTCCAGGAATGTAATTACATCGAATTACATTGGCTGAAACACGGAAATCATTAATATCTTCTAAGCAATATCTTTTTTTTAAAGATGGGAGGCCATTCTATCCCATGTTAAGTTTCAATGTGTTAAAAAGCAATGTGCATATTCTCGAAAATATTTACTGCCCTATTAATTAAAATAAACTAGAGGATATGATTAATACATATATTAAGTCTTAAAAGCATAATCATAAATAGAAATCCACTACACTAATGCTCTGATTTTATAATGAGGCTATCGCTAAAATTATGGCTAGCTATGAATATTGAATATTCACTACTACATGCTACAAATCATTTAGAATTTGAATAGTATCCGATTTAAAGTATATATTTCATAGCCGAATGTACAAGTTAGCCAGAAAAGTGAAGCTCACATGGAAATTGCATCTGAAAAGATAACTTCAAGTTTCAGGTTAATGATGTTGCTTAGTAGTTTATATACAATGTGGTGTAAATAATATAACACGTCACATGGGAAATCATATAACATGGGAGTGGGACTCTCATTACACTTTTTTTTTAAATTTGAGATAAGAAGGGAGAGGGAGAGAGAGAAAAAAACATCAATGATGAGAGAGAGAATCATTGATTGGCTGCCTCCTTACACCCCCACAACCCAGGCATGTGCCCTTGACTGAAATCAAACCCGGACCCTTCAGTCTTCAGGCCAACACTCTATCCACTAAGCCAAACCAGCTAGGACTCCTTACACATATTTTTGAGATCCTCCTTATAGCCTACATATCATGTCAAGGAAAACTCGCACTGGAAGAAGTTAAGCAAGGAAGAGATCATGTGAAACTATTGCAACAGGAGCGATGAAACCCAACGCCACTGAGACAATGGGCAGGAGAATCTTATACTCTGGGGTGAGCTCATGGAAGAAGTTTTGGGGGAGGAGGGTCATCTCACTATGCTTAGGGCCTCAGTGTGTCCTAACTGATGCTATTGGCAATAGGTTCGCCTGCCACACAGCCTGGGACACAGGAGCCCTACCTTTTATCCAAGACTCACATTGTTTCGTTGAGTCCAAATTTATATCATTTTTAATTTTTTCTTAAAAAATTATCTTTAAAAAAATTACCCATATTTTGTTCCTTATTTTTATGATTCAATGTTTGCTTTTACATTTTTAATCTATCTATGATTCTTTTCCCAAACACTAGCCTATTGTGCCAACACAGTTTCAGGAAAACAATTATAGCTTTCTCACTGGTTTTAAATGCGGCATTTGTTATATATGAAATATCAGGTTAGTCTGTTTATGGATCTTCTCTCCATTGCTTTTTTCAAACATTAACTTCCAAATCAAAATTCCAAGGATAATCCAGCCAGCCAGTGTGCTCAGTGGTTGAGCACTGACCTATGAACCAGAAGATCATAGTTCAATTCCCAGTCAGGGCAATTCCAAGTTTTGGGCTTGATCCCCAGTGATCACTGATGTTTCTATCTCTCTTTCCCTTCCTCTCTCCCTTCCTCTCTGAAATTATATATATAAAAGAATAAACCATGAAATGCCTCCTTTCCAGTGGGTTAGCCTGAATGAAATGGTTTACGCAAAGTCTTCTCATAAACACTTTTGGCTCAGTCTATAAAAAATTAATGTCATTTAATGTCCCTTGGTTAATTTCATATCACATTTAACATATTGATTATAGATCAGACCAAACTCTCATAACAGTAACACCTTCAATGTCACTGGAACTTAAAACTTCATTCAAGGTTCCACAATTTTACTGTCCTTCAAGGACCGTAATGTCTACAATGCTAACTGCCACTGTCTTCCTGTCCCACCGAAGAAACGACAGTACACAGTGATGTTTATACTCCGACACGTTTAGTCAACGCCAGGCGTGTTTACTGGGTGTGTTGGGTACAAGGTCCCCAGGGCCGGGCTGAGACCTTTTCATGATGTGATTAAAGATGCTTTAAATGCATTTCCTGTGATACCAATTCCTCAAAGCTGCCCCTATAACTTCAACCAGATGCTAATTCTTTGAACTGTAATGAACAGCGTGACACTTTGATGGAGTGATTTTCAGAACGATTACAGTCCCTGTGCTTTCATCTCCAGAAGTGCTAAGTACTCTCCTCCTCGCCTGTTCGGACGGAGCCTTATGGCCCCACAGGTGGTGGACGACGGGTGGCCCCATCTCACCGGAGCTCTGCGCCTAAGGAATTATCAGCGACTGACTTTTTATGTCTAAGATATGATCTGATAGGCACTGCTCCTCTTTGTATTGACACATGATTTATTCTCAGACGTAAAATATGCTTTAAAACAAGAATTTCTTATGTGCTAGTCTTCAGAAAAATGCCCCATGAGTCCAGATCATCTTAAAATCATACAGAAACTCTGCTTAAAATTTTATTCTGAGAGAGTCAGAGAAAGACAAGTATCACATGATCTCAATTCTATGTGGAATTTAATGAACACAGTAAACTAATGAATACAATTGAACCAGAGACATGGAACGTGGAAAAGACTGATGGATCTCAGAGGGAAGGAGGGGAGGTGGGAAGAGATTAACCAAAGAACTTGCATGCATATATGCATTGCCCATGGACACAGACAATAGTGTGGTGGAGGCCTGGGGTGGGGCAGGAACCTGTGGTGGAGGGCAGGTGGGGGTGGGGGGGAAGGGAGGGACATCTGTAATAATCTCAACAATAAATATTTTTTAAAAGCTCAGCCATTTTTAAACTGTAAAATACCTAACCTGCAGTTTCCTATAAGGTTAAAGGATACATATTTATAAGACAGAGCTAAGTGTATAGCATTTAGACAGAGGGTAGGTGATAGGCTAACTTCTCTTTCCATGAAGTTTCGAGACTACCTGCTATTGACGGGCAGAAAAGACTCGTAGGTTAGAGGGAGGAGACTTTTAACCAAAAACATCCATGTGCAGAGGAAGGAATCGTCAACATCATGGTTAGTTTCATTTTCCCTTCTCAGAGTGAAAAAAAAAATCATCATCATCAAAAGAAAAGTCCACGATCATTGAAAGCAAACAAGCTCTGATCACCAATTTTTGTTTCACACAATTCTTAGTTTTTCCTAGCAAAAAAAACAATCTATCAATCATGTTCTTCACGCTCTGTTTAGTGTTTTGTTTCCTTTTGAAGAATCCGTTCACATAGTATGAGTCCTCTCTAAAACTTAAAAGTGCATTTACCTTGCCTGGCGGTCTGGCTCAGGGATTGAGCATCGGCCTATAAACCAGAAAGTCATGGTTTGATTCCCAGTCAGGGCACAGGCCCGGGTTGCAGGCTCAATCCTCAGTAGGGGGCATGCAGGAGGCAGCCCATCAAAGATTCTCTCTCATCATTGATATTTTTATCTCTCTCTCTCTCCCTCTCCTTTCCTCTCTGAAATCAATAAAAAATAAAAAAAAATTTAAAAAGTGCATTTACCTCACTGAATCTTTCCTTTTTTGTGTGTGAACTTTTTTCTTAATATTTCTTTGTAACTTCAAAGTCTAAACACTAAACTGTTAAACCTGTGAAGAACAACAATTCCCTTAAAATACAACTTTATGGGACGCCAGCTGTAGGGTGGTGAGGGAGACCTAAGTGCTGTGGAATTACTGTGGTGCCATGTGATTTATTTTTAATTTCAACCATCCTTTCCCCATCCACTGTCTTCTTTAGTGTGAGAGCCGATGCTTCCAGTGACATCGTTTAAATCTTTGCTTCAGCCAATATTTTTGCAGTGTCTTAACATGGAAGAGGTATGCCTCGCTTCCACCATCTGGACGATTTAGGGGTGTAATTTCAATTTAATGTGAAAAGTTTGAGCTGGGTGGTTCCATTAGCCTCTTTTGTCAAGGAGGGAACATACCTATTCATTTCCATGTTCAGTTTATAGACTGAGCCCCATCCACACCAGAAAGGCATTGTGCTGTGTTTGCAAAGATGGGAGTTTACGGTCTTTCCCTCATGCACAGAAGTCTCCTAATGATATTGATCTACATCTCTCTTCCTAAGCAAATGTCAGGTATATAAAAGTTTATGAAATAGAGACCTTTTCCCCCTCTAAAAACGCCTGTTCTCCAGGTGGTGGGGTTTCTTACACTTGCCTCAGGCAATCCGGATCTTCTAGCAGTTTCCTCAACAGCCCTGTACAAGTTACTAGAGAAGCACCTGAAAAAGCAACTCATAGGAGATCTAATTAACGATCTCTGACACTCCCTGTGTCATGAAAGTTAAGGGCAGGAATAGTCTCTACATTAGAATGTAGAGGATCACATATGTTTTAGTATTCTAGTTTGTGTGTACACCCACACATAGGACCAAAGGAGATAATGCCCAAATGGTGATAATAGAGATTGAAGCCTCAGAAGATATTTAAAAAGAATGATTTATGATTTCTTTCCTGAGTAAAATGACATCGTATTCCTTAAGCAGACATCACAAAGGTCAACCTTTGAAGTATAATTGTACTAACTGGCCGCTAACACTTTATCTTCCACACAACCTGAACTTTCTCTAAGAAAATTCCACAAAGGCAATGTGTATTTTAGCACCGATCACATGTGTGCACTTGTTTAAAGTAAAAATTATTTTAAAACAAAAGGACTGCATTACCACATACTTTATCTCAGGGGTGGGGGAAGTCTGGCCCGAGGGCCATATAAGGCCGTGAAATCATTTGGTCTGTCCCTGCCAAGACATTAGGGGTGAGTTCATTAAATGTTTGACCCAATAGAGCAGGCAAGTGTTTAAGTTGATAATTTCGTTTGGCCCGTGAATGATGTTATAAATATCCAAATGGCCCTTGGCAGAAAAAAAGGTTCCCCACCCCTGTGTTTACCTCCTAATAGTTTTAACATCAAGCAGTTTTTAGAAATGTATCTCTATTGTTGAAAGTATTGCTTCAGTTCAAGAGCTTTTCATTTATTTGAAATAAGATCTAATTAGAAGGCCCACTTTTTTCTGCATTTATTTTTCATTTAATGGAATCAGAAAGGAGAAATACCAACAAGATGTAGTATAGCAGGGAGTAACACAAGAGATAAATATTTTAAAGTGTTCAGCAGCACCAACTGCAAACAAACAGGTTAAGGGGTGAGGGGAGAGCGTGAATCAGTAAGTCCTGGAATTGTTGAGGCAGAAATCACGGCAAAGGAGGCGGGAAGGAAATATGTGACTGGGGAGTGAAGGCTGCGTTTCTAAAGGTTTTGCGAGCGTCCGCAAACTTCCTTGAATGGGACCTGAATGCTTTTCCCTCCCCCCCGGAGTCCACTTCGCTACGTGATGTCTTATTGGATCGGAACACTTAGCAGTTGCGCTGACCATAACTGTAACATTCGTAGAAAATAGCATCAAATATTTACCAATGCTGCGGCCCAACACTTCCATCCTGATGCTTCCCGTTTGTGAAAATGGACATTTTTAGATGTTTTACAGTTTATGATACATTGTGGCAGGAAGATTTTTAAAAATGTGTTTTGTCAAGATTTTCAGAAGCGTGGTGAGAATGGACATGTGTGCAGTGGGAGCAATGAAAGCTGACAGCCCTGGACGTTCACCCTCACAGCAACAGGGAAAGGGAATCATTTATAGGTCACAGTCTTTTTCTCTAATTTTCCCCTTTTTTTAGTGCTTGTTTGAGAATTTGATTTTTTCAGATCTCTAACACTGATAACTGGCATATCCCGTGACCCAACAATTCCACTCCTAGGTATTAACCCAAGAAAATGAAACTACAAAATCCAGAGAAACGATTGTATACATGTTTCTTGAAATGCCATTCGTAGGAGAAAAAACTGGAAACAATCCACACAGCTCTCAGCAGATGGATGGGTAAGCAAGTTGAGGTACCTGCGCATAAGGCCATGGTTCTTGGCAGTACAATGGAGCTCACCCCAGATATATGACACAGCAGGGGAAAATTTAAAAGCATGATGCTGAAGGAATGAAGTCACACAGAAAAGAGTTTATATGGTGTATTTTTTTAAACTTACATGAAGATTTTGAAGAGGCAAAAATCTATCTATATATAGAAAAGGCTAATATGCTAAATGTCCGTCTGGATAATGACATCACATAGCAACACCCGGCTTCCTCTCCCTAGCAACCAGCCTCCTTGCAGTTTCTTCAGCCCAGGAACACGACTTGCTTTATACCCAGATGGAAACATTTTATACTTTAACCTAATGTCTGTGAAGCGTTTTCCTGTGTCTCATCTCATTTGATCCTCACAGAAGTCCTGGAGTAGGTAGATAGGAGACTCAGTGGAATCCTATTTTCTTTTCATTAGCCCGAAAACTGAGATTTAGAAAGCTTAGAAACTTGACCCGACTGAAAAGAAGTAAGAAATGGTGGACCTTGAAAATGACTTCAGGTTTTCTCACTGCGCAGGTTGTAGTCAAACACTGCTGCAGTTCAATATTTTACCCTTTGTTCTCCCTGCGTGATCTACAATAATAATCTGCTTCGTGTTGCTATTTACTGCTGCGTTGCTGACAATTACTTGAAAGAGAAGTTGAGGTGCTTCACTGGGCTGGAAAAAGTTTAGCTAAATCAGAGAGCAGGTCTAATTAAGCAAGTTTATTCTGTATCGATAAAAGGCTAAATTGACTCACGCATGCACGATACATATAAAGCTCTCGCTGGCGCCAATCGCACGTGTGTGTTTCCATCTGTCATTGTCAATCGTGAATTTGGATGACGCTTCTATTATAGAGAAAGGGTGAATAGCGATACTAAAATATTTCTTCTTCTTAATTTCCTTTCAATGTGCACGAATCTGTGCACTGGGCCACTAGTTATCTCTGAAGAGAAAAAAATCGATGTCTGAGAGAGAAATCAATGTTTGCCTAAGGCAAGTGCTGAATGAACTGACGATGAAGCCAGTAAGGCAGTCTTGTGAGATGATGGAACTAGTCTGTATATTGATTTGGCTGGTGGTTAGGTGATTGGGTAAACTTGTCAGAATCATCAAACTATACATATCTAAAGTATACATTTTACTATATATATGTATATAAACATATATATGCTATGCCTAAAACATCTGAAGTTAATTATGACATTCAATTACATTTTCATAATCTTGAGGTTTTATCCCTACATCACTGTACAAAAATATACACTGAATTTTGGTACTTGTGCAAATATATTTTTCTATATTAACTTTCCTAATAATCATACTATTGAAAGATAGATAATTATTTGGCATTTGATATTTTTTTAAATAAAATTTTCTGGTGCATTTTACTTGAGGAGGAATGAATAGCATCAAAAAGTAACTCTTATCCAATCTTACGCATGCAGATAAGGACTATTAACTAATATATTAAATTGGTCCAGGAAGTATATTAAAATAATCTTAGTAATCATAAACAAGTAGGTTTACCACAGGAATATAATTCAACTTTGTGATATTACTTAAAATAATACAATGGATTAGTAACTAAAAACTATTTTATCATGTAATAGAAATAAAAACACTGCCTGGCAGATGTGGCTCAGTGTTTGAGTGTCGACCCATGAATCAGGAGGTCACGGTTCAATTCCCGGTCAGGGCACATCCCTGGGTTGTGGGCTTAATCCCCAGTAGGGGGTGTGCAGGAGGCAGCCAATCAATGATTCTTTCTCATCATTGATGTTTCTATCTCTCTCTCCCCCTCCCTTCCTCTCTCTGAAATCAATAAAAACATATTTTAAAAAACACAATTGATAAATGTTCACATCCACTTCTGATTAACAATTATTTTCAAGATTGAATTAAAATGACAAGCATGGCTGCTGATACTACCAATAATTAATATTCTTCCAAAGGGTTTCACCGATCAGTTATCAGTGAGATAGCTTTGGCTGCAAGTCTGAGAAAATTCAGCTCACATGCCTTAAACTCTATTGAATGTCATCATTTCAGAAACACAAAGACATCGGGCCTGTAGATACTGGGAAACTCATCCAGATATTTCAGAATGTAGTTTAGTCCACAGCTAATGCACTTAACCTATGTGATAAAAATAAGCACACTTCCTCCCAATTTGAGTAACTGACAATACTCTAGATGGTTTTGTTGCATGAGCTTTATATATGCAGTATCGATTCTTAATTAGAAACTTCTGGTCACATCCCCAGCATAAACAGATGTATATTTTACATTATATTCCATTTTAAGCCAGCAGATGCGATTTCTGAGTCAATGATTTCATACAAAGTGGTTTCTGATTGTGCTCCATATGGTGTGAGCGCACTAATAGAATGAGTATCTTCTAGGGTAACAATGCAAATTTCCCATGAAATATATATTTTACAGACGGATCGATCAAAGTGTTGACGTATGAAAATGATGGCGTTTCGAGGCGGTTTTCAAGTCTGACACAGAAATGTAATAAAAACTGTGTGTATGCAGAAAAGAGCCCATTAGAGGAATCTCTTAGCATACTAATCCCAGTGAGACTGGATCATAAAACCTGGGATCGGGGATAGTTGCTGACTCAGGGCATCTACATTTAATGTCTCCTCCAAACTCTCAGACAATTATGAGCACACTTGTAAGACATGGGTTAAGGTGCAGATTAATCCGTGAAAAAGAGTCGAAAGCACGGAACAATTTGAAAAGTATATTTGAATCACATGACTCAAGCTATGGAAATTAAGAGATAGTTTAACAAGAGAGCACACATGTATCTATCAAGGTCCAATCTGAAAGAAAAAACAACAGTGCTAGTCATTTGAAAGAGAGATAATTATGCTACAGATGATTCATTACACAATTATTTAATGGCTGAAGGAGCAAAAAACAAACAAGCATAGATGTTTTCATGAGTAACCATAGGAGCCGTTGCCATGCCTGCGTCAAGGGAAAGGAAATGCAGGAGGAGGACGTATGCACAAGAGTTCCGGGCGCTTGGAGTCAGAGGTTTATACCCTTGCAGCTTGGAGGTCACCACTTTACCTTGGGGACAGATCTTAAAAATGCATCGGATGCTCTGACCGCTTACAGTGGTTCTCAACCTTCCTAATGCCGAGACCCTTTAATACAGTTCCTCATGTTGTGACCCAACCATAAAATTATTTTCATTGCTACTTCATCACTGTAATGTTGCTACTGTTATGAATCGTAATGTAAATATCTGATATGCAGGATGTATTTAGGCGACCCCTGTGAAAGGGTTGTTCGACCCCCAAAGGGGTTGTGGCCCACAGGTTGAGAATCGCTGGCTTAAGACATACTTATGTTCAGATCATGTGTCAGACAATCTTCATAATGACCCACGTACTAGATACCCTTAGTTTCTCCCATCACGTGGAAGAGGTGAGAGGCAAGCAAAAGCTCAATGATTTGCCCCAGGTTATAACTGTCAAAATGATGTTCTGCACACACGCAGGAGGACTCCAGGGTGTGCAATCTTGACCGTGAGGATATGGACAGATGAAGCTATAAAACAGATGATCACCGGTAAGAATGGATGGAAATCTGAGGTTTTCCAAAAAACACAGAAGACTCATTTCAATACATGCTATTTTCTTTTCCCGCAGGATAGAAGATTCAGAGAAAACAAGGAAGATGCCGCATTATTGCTAAAGTAATTTCCTTAGAGTCTATTCAAAGGGATACTTCATCTGAATATGGGACAAATGCTGGAAACTCAAAATTCAGGAGCAATAAGAGAGTATTTTTCTGAGTATAAATATACGTGAAGGGGAACAAAATATGAGAACGCACAGCAAAAAAGTCGCTTATTAAGTCTTCAGAATTCATACTACTTAAGCAAGGCAACATTAAAACATGATGCATTCTCTTGGACTGAATTTCCTCAATTTGGCAGGCAACAAACCTAAAATTAAGAAAACCTAAAAAGGAAAATTTAGAAAGTGAGACTCCAAATTAGTCACTATTGATATAAACTACCCAAACTACATTAAAAAATCATTCAGTGACCCAAGTCGTGTTCCTCGTTAAGGTTAAAGATCTGTTTGTAAAACATTGTCCCAATCGCTATTATTTTTTTACCTGGAATATTCCCGCATTATCTCAGCGGGAAGATTCATTAAAAACAGCCTTATTTCTGCTTATGAACTTCAATGATCTTTCCATTGGAGAACCAGCTTAAGCCCAATTTCTTCCAATCAACCTTTCGCTTCCACTGGGATGGACCAGCTGGGAGCAAAGCAACACTCTTGCCAAAAACAACTAGAAATGCCAATTAAAATGTGCCATTACTCAAAGGAAATTGAGAGATTCTGAAGCAACAACTACCAGGAGGCCGGAGACTCCAAAGAAAGACCCTTGCAAAGGAAAATGAGCTCCAAGGTTCTTTCCCTGAGGACATTAATCAAATTTGGGGACAGAAAGGAGAATTATGTTGAGTCCCATTTCACCTTCATGCCCATCCATTTCTCAATTTAACAAATGAATTCTATGTCTAGTGTTAGGATGCTTTTAGTGTTATCTATATTACCCAAACAAAATAATGGATATTAAGTAAGCCTGGAGAGAAATAAAAAGGTTAAAGTTGAAGATGAAGCAGACTTTTAATTAACCGGCATAAAATCCCAGTGACAAATTCTAGTCCTATTCTTTTTGCAGGAAAAAAAAAAGGACAAATACATTTTCTCTGGATATAAACAAAGACTAAAGATGTGGAGAATAATTAATTGGAATAAGCATTAAACATCGTGTTCCCTACTCAAGAGGAGGAGCAAAATGATGATTATTTTTCCTGGTAGATGAGCAAGTAAGGGAGATTTGAATACCAATTAACTCCTGACCATTGGGTCAGAACAGCGTTTATTAGGAGTTTCGCTATCAAATAATTCACAGCACTTCAGGTTGGACTGAGGCATTTCCTTAGAATGCATGGAACCTAATATGTGATTTAAATAAGTTACTGAAAAAGGAGAGTAGTTCAAATCTGCATTGACCTGTGCCTTGCAAGAATATTAAATATGTGTAAGGTCAGCTGACTTTTAAAACTTAGCCATTTGCCTCCAGTTTGCATTTGTTTGATGGTAATTCAAACAAATACTGGCCTTCACTTAGAGTTTTTACAAAAACTAAATATACTCACGTAGTTATTCGAATGGGTGGGAGGTGACATCTCATTGTGGTTTTGATGGTAATTTCCTGATGAATAGAGATGCTGAACATCCTCTCATGAACCTGTTGGCCATGTATGTGTCTTCTTTGGAAATGTGTCCACCAATCACATATCCTGCCTACTTTTTAATTAGATTTTTTTTTCCTATTGATGTTGCTGATTTTATTTCCTGTGCAAAAGCTTTTATAGTTTGGTGTAGTCCTCCTTTATTTTTATTTTTGCTTTCGCTGCCTTGGCATTTGGAGTCAACTGCAGGCTGTTCTGTTCATTCTGTGTTTATGTAGGTCTTCCACAGACTGATACAGATCTCTTTCATTACTATATATATATATATATATATATATATATATATATATATATATATATATATATAATTATTGATTTCAGAGAGGAAGAGAGCGATAGAAACATCAATGATGAAAGAGAATCATTGGTCGGCTGCCTCCTGCAGGCCCCCTACTGGGAATCGAGCCTGCAAACCAGGCATGTGCCCTTGACCGGAATCGAACCCAGGACCCTTCAATCTGCAGGCCAATGCTCTATCCACTGAGCCAAACCAGCGAGGGCCTAACTGCCTTTCCATAACATGATACCGCATGTCTCCGAAGTTCCGTCACTCCTATTTCAGCTGCTCTTGCACTTCTCTACAGTGCGAGGCAGCCAGGCTCTGGAGTTAGCCTGGGCATGATGTCCCTGTGCAGCATTTATTCGCCATGTGACTTGGAAAAATGACGGCATGTTTCAGAGGCCGATTCCGCCCCCCCTGTAAGAGGAAGGCAATCATAGTATCTATGACATAGGGGGGTGAGGTTCCTGGGACAATGCTGTGTGAGGTGATGCATGTAGCAAGTGTGAGGGGTCATTATCCAGCTGTCAGAGATCTGTGACGTTTAATGAAAATAGTAATAGGGATAATCCCTTACCCGCAACAGAATCAATGAGACAGATGGACCTCAGGTGATCGAACTTTCGCGAACAGCTTACTCCCTCTGTCGCCCGCCCTGAGTTACAGAGAGGGATTGGCGAGGTTTTATTGGTTGAGTACACAGAATACAAATCTTTCAGATAGATTATTGCCTGAAATATTATCTCCTCCCTTTTTCGGCCGTTTTCTTGACTCTAAAATATCTCTATTTCTTCCTGGGATAAAAATTGCCCACTAATGAAAAAGCGCTCTCTCATTTAATAGTGCCTCTGATAGCCACGAGGAACACGATGGCTTTAACCCCTTCGTGACTGCTATGCATATACCGTACAGGCTGTTTCTTCACCCATTTTCTTGGCAGCTTTTTAGCTCCGTCTTGGGAGACTACTACATAATGAAGACTATTCCATCACTAACCTTCAGATGAATGATGTGTTTCTACATGAGTGGAAATAAAAATAATGTGCAAATTTTATTTATTAGCCTATCAATACAGCTTCAAATATAAGTTACAAAAAATAAGTAAATATGGCATTATGGGTTATTCTTAGGAAAAATTTGAAGCCTTCTGTGGCCATAAATGACCATATCTACTATTAATTGTTTTAAAAAAATATTTTTATTGATTTCAGAGAAGAAGGGAGAGGGAGAGATAGAAACATCAATGATGAGAGAGAATCATTGATTGGCTGCCTCCTGCATGCCCCCTACTGGGGATTGAGCCCAGAATCCAGGTCCTGACCAGGAATGGAACCTGACCTCTTGGTTCATAGGTCGATGCTCAACCACTGACCCACACCGGCCGGGCTCTACTATTAAATTTTAATAAGTTAACCATTTTAAATAGAAATACTACATATAAATGAGCTGTCAGTAAAAGTGTTCCATTTATGTCGGTGACAAGTTAGCAAAAACATATATTATGCATGATCATTTTCTTTTGCAAAAACAATATTTTTTACTCCTTATGACATTCCATTTGAACATTTTGCGCACACTGAATTCACATCTCTTTCCGGGAGAAATGAGATTTTCATTTCCAGTGGCTTGGGTATAAATGTAAGGTCAAGCGGGTGCCAGGTTGATCTGAAGAATACCGGATCCATTACCTGGAAGTGGCGCTCAATAGTTCTTACCCCAGGTGACAGAATGCCGTCTCTCACTGGCTGAGAAATCTCTTTCTGGTTACAATAATACCTCTAATTTACTGTTTTCTTTGGAGGATGAATTAGATGTAAAATACACGTAATTGGATTTAAATGATTGAAACCATTTTGCTCCTTCTGAGAAAATAACAATCTTAAGCCAGTCACATTTCTTTTGGACACTGTGGCCAAAGACTGAACAAAACACTGATGCTCTTTCCAATTATTTTGAGAATGGTGATTATAAAGACGACTTAAAAAGTCCCACATTTGAGATTATATGTGTAAGTATAGATTATGCCCCTGAAAATAGTTCATGTAAGATGCTATATAATGTTTCCATGAGGTAACCTTGCTTAAAATAAACTTTGAACGTGTTTTTACTGTTCTTACTATAGTATGTGCTTATATTCAGGGGCTAGAAAGGTGTCTTTTTTGGGAATTGTAATATTTTGATACAATTTTAAGACATTTAAACATGGGGTTCAATAACTATTGATGGAAGAAATTGAAAAAGGAAGGCTAATAAAGTGAATGACTAAGCCAGATAGGACTATTTTTAATAAAAGTATATGACCGTAAAGCATAAATAATAATATTTATGCAGGGTTCAAACCATATTTGGAAAAACCTACTAAGGAAAATATTGATTTATTACTGCAGATATAATATCGCCATGTATCAACTAAAAATATGCTTAAATTATACTTGGATTTATTATATAAGTATAATCAAGTTTTAATCAGATTTATATATACTTGAATGAAAGTTTGGTTTACACTGGTTTTACTTTAAAAATGATGATTGAGCATTTATGGAAACTCTCTCCTGTTTATTTCAAATATGCCAAAATGACTCTCCACCCAGGAAAATAAGGAAGGGAAATTGCCAGCATCCAAATGGAAGACATCTCTACCAGAAAGTAAATTCAGTGGTGTAAAGAACCTAAGGGTTCAATCAGAATTTTCACAAATGGATGGAATCTGGCGTCTTGAGGTCTGTGCAGGGTTTGGGAGGACTGGAGGGTAAATATCCCCCATCCTTCCATTCTTTGACTATGGACAAAAATAGACCCCCTGCCAAACCCAAGGTGTTATAACATGACATTAGTGCCGGAATCGAAAAATAAACTAAGAGAGACGAGAAAAACCCAAGGCAACGACAGCAACTCATATATAGTAATTTGATATGTCATGGGGAAGCATTTTTAATCAGCTGGGAAATAACAATAATCCATAAAAGTTATTGGAAATATGTGTTATCCATATTGGGTTATAATGAAACTGGATTTCTACTTCATAGCCTACACAATCTGTTAATAGAGAGATCAGAGACTTAAATATATAAAAGAAATATAAAGTGTCTGAAAAATAGCATACAAGAATATCTTTATATAACTAATGTAAGAAAAATTTTCTTAAGGCACAGAAAGCACAAACTATGTAGTAAAAGATAAGCGAATTAAACTACATTATAATAAGAGTGTTTGTTTATAAAAAATATCCATAATGTGAGTTAAAATATAATAATGGTATATTTATATAACATATGCACACTGTTAATACACAAAGCCAAAAATTGTTTAGTATTCATCCTATATAATAAAAGCCTAATATGCAAATCAACTGAATGGTGGCACTACCGTGGAACCACCGGTTGCTATGACATGCACTGACCACTAGGGGGAAGATGCTAAACACAGGAACTGCCCCCAGCCCACAGGCACCAGGCCAGCCAAGGCAGGTGCCAGTGGGAGCCCCCCCAGCCCCCATCGGTCGCCCCACAGAGGGAGGCAACTGGCAGCAGCAGTGGGGGCCCGGGCTGGCGAGCAGAGGAAGGTGACTGGCAGCAGCAGTGGGGGGCAGGGCTGGCAAGCGGGCAGCTCCAGGCCAGCCAAGGCAGATGCCAGCGGGGGTCCCCCCCAACTGCCCTACCCGTTGCCCCACAGATCAGCCCTGATTGCCAGCCAGGCCTAGGGACCCTACCCATGCATGAATTTCATACATTGGACCTCTAGTAATATGTAATAAACAATGAAAAGTCCTTAAGAAAACAACTAACAATTCAATAGAGAAATGAATAAGAAACATGAACATGAAGATGCATTTGACATAAATACAGCGGGTCCCCCAAAATGTATACACACACACTTTGACTAATTATGAAGGCAGTATTTATTAAATTAAATTTCATTTTCAAAATTGAACTACCAGCTGTTAAACTGTATACATATATATTTTGGGGACACTCTGTATAATTATGAATAATCATCCGTAGGTAAAGGTATGCTCAAACTAACTAGGGACTATGGAAAGGCTAGTTAAAATGAAAGTGAAATATTTCACATTTATCTGATAAACAAAAATAAAATAGTAAAATGCCAAATGTTGTTAAAATTGTAGAACAATTTCATTCATAAAAGATTATAAGCACTTTGCATAATTACCCTAAAATCTGCATATATGAATGTTTCTCATAGAGTGGCCCAACCCCCCAAATATGGAACAACCCAAATATCCATACATAGTAGAGTGGATAAATTGTGCTATTTTAGTAAAAATGAATTTTTTACCTTGAAAAAATAAAAGAATTACAGCTGCATACATCAATATGGCTGAATCTCAATATCACAATATTTAGTTTAGAGAAAAATGTCACAGAATAATTTATATTTCCAACTCTATAAAATTTAAAACAGGCCAAAGGGGAAAATTATTGTTCACATAAATACAATCTATAAAAGTGAAGAATGAAAATGAGTAACAGATATTTAATTTTATAATTACCCCCTGTGGGAAGGTGGCCCTAGAGGTGGATGTATGTAATTAAATAGCATGAGCTCAGTTGAAAGAAAACAGACCTAGACATGTTAAAATATATATAACTATAAAATAAGCTTACTTCTCATGCAACTAAAAAGTTCTATGAAATATTTATTCATTTATACTTTCTGTTAACCTCTTTCTGTTTATCTCTCAAATTTCCCCTTGATTTTCCTTTGGAATACAGATACCTTTGCAATCAATATATATTGATTTAGCTATTGAGTACCAATACTGTTTAAATTATCTAAGGAACTTTCACATGCCCTGCTAAAACTTGCCCTCCAGAATTAGAATTAGATTCAGCATTTCTCTCTTTCTTTCTTTCTTTCTTTTTGATTTTTTGAGACATATTTCCATGAAACCTAGAAAATATTGATAATTGCTACCATAATATAGACAAAAATGTGAGAAAGAATAGGCACAAAGTGTATATAGTTTAATTACCACTGGGCAGATAAAATAATTAAATATGTATTTGACGAAAAACCTGAAACTTTATGAAAATATGTAAAATTGTATTAGCAGATATAAAACTAGATTCTAAATAGCAATAGTGTGTTTTTGCCTAAAAGAGCAAAGTGGCATGGGAATGTTGATGTTTCTTAAATCATATATACATATATATTCATATATATTTAACTTTCATTTAGAATTGCAACCAGTGACTTTCTGATGTCGAAGAATAAAATTTTTTTTTAAAAATCTAAGGAAAAGATTTCCTTCACATCAAAGGATCACTAAAACATCAGGCAAACTCAGCAATTAAACACACAACCAAAAGAATCCGTTACCTATATTCCTACGGGAGAGAGATGGTGGTCGGGCACAGTCTATCTGAGAACATAAGTCTGCACATCCTCTCTAAGGTACTTAGGAGGCATTGAATTTGGGGATCGGTGGACTCTCAGACATAAGAGGATTGGCACCACCTGCAGAAAAGTGTTGGCTCCGATGAGATTGTCATCGATTAAGTGTCGCTGGGAGTTGTGTTTTTTGGAGTGAGTCTGTCAGCTGTGAGGCGCTGACATTAATTGCTTGCAAAACGGAGTTCACTGAGGTGAGCTTACCTGTTGAACAGGGTTAAGTCTCGTTCTGGTGACTATGGGTTTCTATGGCTACGGACCAATGAGTCCTTTTCATGTTTCTGATGCCCTTTGTACTCATTAGTCAACGCGGTAAGAGAGGAACATCAAAGTTGATCCCGACCTTCATGACCACAGTTAATTTTTAATGAAAGTGAGGTTTTACCTGTGCAGATCTGGGTTTGTTTGGCCCATTAATCAACATGGTTTTAACCTCCTTTATTCTTTGAGTACTTTTTTGAGTCACCTGTTGAGACCATGACAGCATTGCCGCCTTCATGACTCTGGATCACAGATATCAAACAATAGTACAACAAACAATATAATTTTATTATAGAACTAGAGGCCCAGTGCACAGATTCGTGCACCAGTGGGGTCCCTCGGCCTGGCCTGTAGGGATTGGGCCGAAACTGGCTCTCCAACATCCCCCAAGGGGTCCCAGATTGCAAGAGGGCACATGCCAGGCCAAGGGACCCCACTGGTGTACAGTCAGGGCCGGGAGGGACCGTGGGAGGACTCCAGGGCATGGCCGGCCCATCTGGCCCAGTCCCCATCGGCCTGTTCCCAGCAGCAAGCTAACCTACAGGTCGGAGCGTCTGCCCCCTGGTGGTCAGTGCTTGTCACAGTGACTGGTCGAATGGTGGAACAAACAGTTGGACACTTAGCATATTAGGCTTTTATTATATAGGATGGGTCTATAATAAAATTATCAAATGGATAAAAATACTTTGGAACAATGTTCCAAGTTTTCCCAGTCATGAACAACGACCCGAATTCTATGACTTCCTGAGTCTACTCGCTGTAGACAGGAATTTCACCTGTGGTTTTAGTCCAGGTAGGACATCAGAGACTCCTCCTAGTTGTCCAAGTAAAATCTAAGGCTATTTTGTCTTCTATGCATTGAGGGGTTAAGATTACTGTACTACTGCCCGGCTGGTGTTGCTCAGTGGTTGAGCATCAACCCAGGAACCAAGAAGTCACTGGTTTAATTCCCAATCAGGGCACATGCCTGGGTTGTGGACTCAATCCCCAGTGGGGTTCCTGCAGGAGGCAGCCAACGATGATGTTTCTCTCATAGTATTCTGGGTAGTGTGACTACATTAGGTAATTCACACTGACTGTTTATATTTTAAATTAAGTAAGCTTTGTTTTTATAGCATTTGGAATAAGTGAATTATTCACAAAGCAGACATTTATGTATACACGCATATTTTTATGTCTTTATATAATATATGTACTGGGTAGATTTATAACATTTTTTTCTATTTTAGTAATTTTCTATTCCCTACAGAAGGCCACAGTTCATTTTAACAATTTGGATTTTGATTAGAAATCAGATTTTTTTATGACTGGTATTTTAAAATTATTATTTCTAATATAAAAGTCACCAACAAGTGATGTTAAGTCAAAATTCGGTATTAAGTACTTTCTAGACCAGTGATGGCGAACCTATGACACGCGTTTCAGAGGTGACACTCGAACTCATTTTTTTGGTTGATTTTTCTTTGTTAAATGGCATTTAAATATATAAAATAAATATCAAAAATATAAATCTTTGTTTTACTATGGTTGCTAATATCAAAAAATTTCTATATGTGACACGGCACCAGAGTTAAGTTAGGGTTTTTCAAAATGCTGACACGCCGAGCTCAAAAGGTTCGCCATCACTGTTCTAGACCATCCAGAACAAAAACAAGAATACAACTTGGCTCAAGGGGACAAACAAAAGCAAACCCAAAGGGAAGAGCAAGATAACAAGCAGTTTAAAAGGGAACAAAGGGAGTGAATTTATCAAGACTAATTACTCAATGAAAATACTGTGGGTCTGACTCTCTTATATTCTGTCTAATGTTCTTAAAGGGGGAACAAACCTATTTGGCTACAAAGTCGAGGATAACCATATAAATTCATCCGTTAGAATCAAACAAATGAATCCAAGCTCAGACCTTGCTTTAGACTGATTCATGGCAGCCGATCTGAAGGATCAAAGTTTGGGAACAGGGCAGCCGCTGGCGCAAGGACCTTCTGAAACTCTCCCAAGGTCAAGTCAGGAACCAACCTGACAACACCTCAACTTCCCTTTCAGTGTTTTCCAATAAGTACATTACCTACACTCCTAAGAAAATATTCGTTCCTAATGCGCACCTCATTTATTTTTTAAAGGTAAAGAAGAATATTCCAGGAACAAAAGGCCTTCTTACCATAAAGTACCACCATCATTGCTTTGTAAACAAGGGTTCAAAAATCATATCCAATCAAATCTGTTTTGAGTTTGTTGTTGTTGTTATTGTTAATGTGTACTAATTAACTCTTAATTTAATTTTCAAAAATCTAATCTTTTGATGAAAATGTCATTAGCAGGAGCTAATGATGAATTCATATATGAAGCGAACCATTGCATAGCTCATTAAAAATAAATAGTATGGAGTTAAGTAAACTGTTGGAGAAAATTAATGAACATCAATTAAGTTTTATTTTTCAACTTCTCACCTTGAATGCTAAATTCTTCGTTTTCAAATAATTCCATTATTAAGTTTTGAAACATCTGCCCAAGCAAGTCTTTCAGATTCTCAAAAGTGTATAAATATTTTGAGACAATTTATTCTGAACGTTCTTACTGAGAGAAGGCTATTGACTCTCTTGTGCTTTCTAGCTTTTCTGATTTTCTAGTGGTTCTTAATTAATCAGCGGAGTCAAAAAGTCTTTATTGAGGCTTTTCTATGAGTTCAGCTCCTGTTTCATTGAACTGCCTCATCACAGGGATTTAACACTTGTTGAAGAGTTGAAAAGCAAAGGTTCGCCTGGGTGGCCGGCTTAGTGTTTGAGTGTCGCTTATGAGTCAGGAGGTCACGGTTCAATTCCCGGCCAGGGCACATGCCCAGGTTGTGGGCTCAATCCCAGTCTGGGGCGTGTAAGAGGCAGCTGATCAATGATTCTCTCATCATTGATGTTTCTCTCTATTTCTCCCTCTCCCTTCCTCTCTGAAATCAATTAAAAAATTTTTTTTTTAAAGCAAAGGTTCTATTACCACGTAAAATGAGGAGATCAAATATAAAAACACGGGTTCACCCGTTTCTTCCATTAAGTTTTCACAAACTGTGCCATTTTGCCCAAAGTTAAGAAAATCTGAAGCATCCTTTGGGCTGCTATAAAAAACACCATTGACTGGCTACCCTATAACCAACATATCACCACTTTTTATTAGTATCACTACATATATGGATACAACTATGAAAATTATTGTTTTTCGAGTTTCCATCTTGCCATGAGAACAAGATTTTCATTTTAAAAAAATGGACAAAACCTCCCCCATCATCAGCATACACTTTTAACACTATACTGGTGCTCAAATTCCTCAAGATATAAAGAACTTGATGGTCTAAAAAACAAAACACCTAACTTCTAATTCTATGAAAGTATCATTTAAAATAAAAAGGTGAAACATTTAAATTGATGTGCGACAGAAGAAAAAGTCACTAATAAGTTTTCAAAGAAGAATGATAAAATAAAAATATTGAACTCAGTCATTTTTGGTATGAATTTCACATGATATCAACCTAAATTTAAAATAAAAACATTAATCTCAAATGTAAATTACTTTTACTTTCACATTCCTAAGTGAAGCTGTTAAGAATATGTATAGGCTTAACTGTGCATATTTTGGGAGAAAGATCACATTTCGCATTGACTCTTAGTCTCAGTAATCTTAAAAATCCACTTATTTCATTGTACAAAAATGGAGAGTTGAAATCTTGAAAAACTGTCAGAGGTTGCAAGTACACATCTGCTACATAAGCAGTAGCTTTATTTAACGACTATATAAGCAGTCTATAAGTACTTCTTATGTTTCAAATATAAGGGAAGATTCTGTAAAGCACTCACTAGAGATATGGAAAACTTTATTTTGGAGATAGAGAACCCCAGGAATTGGCAATTGCATTATTTGGGCATGATTTAGAGAAAATATAAAGATTTTTTTTTTTGAGAAAACAAAAATTACAACAATGGTCTTTGGATGGCTCAACTAGTGTGTTTTAAGTTTATGTTTGATCATTATCCAGGTACACACGATTTCACGCCCTTAAATATCTGGGGTAGGTTAGTAAATATTCATACAAGTTAGATATTACAACACACTGTTAATCCATTTCTGAGATTCCATGCATTATGTAATTCATATACTTCAATTTCTAGTTTTAAGTAGAGTTCTTTTATAACTCTTATAAAAGAAAACTATATTGAGAAATATATATGAAGACTCTAGTACTTTCACAAAATACTACCACTTATTCTCAGAATTTCTGTTTAAGTGTTTAGTAGAAAAAGTTTCTTGGTTTTTGTTATTTAGATGATGAAGCAAAGATCTTGGATACTTAAGTTGTAGACTTTTATTTTACTTTTTAAAAAATATGTGTTTTTATTGATTTCAGAGAGAGGAAAGGAGAGGAGAGATAGAAACATCAATGAGAGAGAGAATCATTGATCAGCTGCCTCTTGAATGCTCCCAACAGGGGATGGAGCCTGCAATCAGGGCATGTGTCCTGACCAGGAACTGAACCATGACCTCCTGGTTCATGAGTCAACACTGACCACTGAGAACACCGGCCAGGCTATTTTACTTTTACTAATTTTATGCAAACATTCACGCTATTAAAATGTAACAATTCTTACAGCAAGAGCTACATTATCTTTGAGTGGGATTTACTGTTTTTAATGGACTGAAATGTAGAAATTTAATTTTAGGGTTTTTGCATATTTACATCTGTACTGTTTTATGTTTTTGTTATAAAAAATTTTAAACAAATTTGAAGAGGAACCTTGATACTTTTACACCTTTTAAAGCTGCCAAATGATACCATTTCTTCTGTGGGAGCCTAAGCATGTCCGGGCCTCTTTTTTGACAGAGATGAGATGAGTTTCTCTTACTTGGTAAACACTGAACAATTTGGGTGCTAGCTCTCCTTGAATTGCTGCTTTTAATATCTTAAAGTCCCCCATGGCTTACGTCTCAGCCCAGGTTGATGTTCAAAACTATCTACGAATAAAGTTGGGAAGAGAGATGGCCACAAACAGTGACCAGTCTCAGGAGGACCACAAAGCCCGACCTGCCTTCAGGTTTTCAATTTCAACTCTCCCAAGGTTCATAAATCCGCATTACAGAAGGTTTCTTTTTAAAAAAAAATCTAACTTGTATAGATGCATTGATTAGGAAAACATATATATATATTTTAATCGGGACATTATCAGAAAGCTTAATTGAAAAAAATGTCACAATATATGCGATAGTAAATGTTTCTGTTTCCCTATAATTCGTTTTGCAACTGCAGTGACCGGTCAAGTGGCATTGCGTTTGCCAAGGAGAAGCTGGGTTCATAAAAAAGCAATTATCACCATACACCCGAGAACTCACAACTGTAAGGCGGGAATTGTTACCCCTGGATGTCACGTCCTCTCCTATCTGCACCATCAGAGACGTAAATAAATCACAGCTCCTTCTTAATGAATGGTAAAGCAGAATGAATGGTGATATTAATGAGTTTTGCAATGTGTATCTAATATCTAGGGTAGTTAGCTGTGGGTCAGTGCATGAAGATTCCGTTTAAAAGAGGAGGAATCATAAAGTGTCAACTTTCTTAATAAATACAAAATGATTCATGCTACTGACTAAAAGTTTTTTTTTTTTTTTTTAACGAGCAAAATGGCTGTAACCTTCTAACCAAACAGCGGATACATTTTCTGGCATTACTCTGAGTCTCCAACAATAACCTGCAAATTATTTTCATCCAATGTTCATTTTTTTCATGTTATTGTCAAATTTCAGCATGCTGATGAAGTTTAAGGAGAACTCATGGCTGAGAAGAAATACCTCCCTTTACCGAGATTGTACAATTTTTGTTCTGAAATGATCATGGACATAATGTTTTATTTCTGGACATTTGTTCCATTTAGGGATTGCATGTTAAAGGTAATTGACATTCTTTTAAAATTTAAAAGGACATCGAATAGTGAGTGTTCCAAAAGAGAAAACCTTCCAAATGATGTAATTTATTGTCATTTTTATGATCCTTGGAGAGCCATTAAATAAAATCCAAGCTCCCTCATGTCTCACAAACTCCCTTCCTTGGCTTCCTATTCATTTCATACCAGGAACCCTACAAACTCCGGATTTCATTCACAAGGTGTTTCTTGCCAGTCCTACAAATAGTATTTTTGGCAGTTTTAGAAATGGTTATATAAATGTTGTGTGTCAAGTGTTTCATTTTTTTATTCCTGGAAATGCCAACCATCTCACACTTAATTCAATTGATAAATTCTTACTCATGTTTCAACACTGACCACATATGTTCCTTCATCTGTGGGGCCTTCCAATCACATAGGTAATGTAAACTTCTCCTCTTCTGCCCCTTCCCTCAGTGTTTAGGTTAAGCTATTAACATAGCATTATGCTAGTATGATATTGTGTTGTTTTGGCTGTTTTATATCTTTTCTACTTATTCCTGAACTGGCACCATTAAATTAACTCTGTATTGAGGATTTTGCTTTTGCTGCTCAAATAATGAGTTGCATTTTATTTTAAAATCAAAATCTGAAAATGTTTGTCTTTTCAACACATATTAAATATTGGAAACCCATATCATATGCAAAAATTAAAAAAGAACTTTGATCCATACCAGGCACCATGTACTAAAAATCTATTATAACGCCCAAAACTACAGAACTTCCAACATAAAACATAATAGAAAACCTTTTTGCTCTTGTAACCACAAAATTATTTCTTATATATCACAGCAGTTGCACAAGTCATAAAAGAAAAAAAACCAACAACAAATTAAATTCATCAAAATAAGAATGTCTACTCTTTGAAAGACCTTGTCAAGATAACAAAAAATCCAAACTAACATAGAGCTTACATCTTTTATAAAAATTAATTAAAAAATGGACAACAGATTTAATGTGGTACAACTCCAAACTCTAAAATTCCTAGAAGATAACGTAGGAGAAACTCTAGATGACCTTGGGCTTGGTGATGTCATTTCAGACACAATGCCAAGGTCATGCTCCATGAAGGAATACACCACAAAGGGCAGTTTCTTAGAAAAGTAAACATACTTTTACCATATGACCCAGCAATCACACTCCTCAGTATTTACCCAAGGAATTTAAACACTTGTGTCTACAGAAAACCTTGCATGGGGGTGTTTGTAGCAGCTCTGTTCATAATCGCCAAAGCTTGGAAGCAGCCAAGATGTCCTTCAATAGGTGAATGGATAAATCAACAGCGATCCACCCAGACCACAGAATATTATTCGGTAGTTAAACAAAATGGACTTTCAAGCCACAGAAAGATATGGAGGAAACTTAAGAGCATATTTCTAAGTGAAAGAAGCCAATCTGATAAAGCTATATGTGGTATGATTTCAACTACACGATAAATAATTTTTTCTCAATATACATATTCTTGAAGAAAACAAAACTATGGAGACAGTAAATAGATCAGAGTTGGGCCCAGCCCATGTGGCTCAGTGGTTGAGCATTGACCTATGAACCAGATCATAATTCCTGGTCAGGGCACATGCAGGGGTTGGGGCATGCAGGAGGCAGCTGATCAATGATTCTCTTTGATCATTGATGTTTCTATTTCTCTCTTTCTCTCCCTCTCCCTTCCTCTCTCTGAAGTAAATAAAAACATATTTTAAAACAATAAGGTGAGAGTTGGGAGGGAGAGAAGAGTAGGAAGACCAGAGAGGATTATTAGGGTAGTGAAATTACTGTGTATAGAACTCTAATGGTGAATGCTCGCCATTACACATCTGTACAAACCAGGGGTGAATATAGTGAATATGCAACGCCAAGAGTGAACCGTAATATGAACTATAGAGGTTGGGTGATTATGATGTACTGACATAGGCTCATCAATTGTAACATAGGCATCACTCATGGGGGGGGGGGGGTGTTGATAATGCGGTAGGCATATGTGGGGGCAAGGGGTGCATGGGAAATGTCTGTACCTTCTGCTCCATTTTGCTGTGAAGTTAAAACTGCTCTAGAAAATAGTCTATTTAAAAAACAACAACAAACCACAAATGAGGTGAAGATATTTGCAAATCATATATCTGACAACGAATTTCATCCAGAATTCAGCAATTAGAAAATAAAACAATAAAAATGAATAAACACTTTGACAAATAAGTATATGAAATGCAAATATCCTCAAGGGGGGGGCAGGAAATTCAAGGACATATACTTACATATCTATTACAATGGCTGAAACTCAGAAGACTGACCTTACCATATATTGGCATTGATTTGGAGGGATTGGGAGTCTCAGAAACATGATGGAAAACAGTTCATCAGTTCCGTATACATGTAAATATACATGTATCATGTGATCCAATCTCTAATTCTATGTTAATCCCCAAAAAATGTGAGTGAAAGATTGTACACTAATGTCCACAGCAGTTTAATTTGTAATTGCCCCAAATTTTCTACAATTATATATATTTTTTCTCCCAATTCCTTTTTGACAAGAGTGCTTTTGTGAGATGTCAAAATCATAATTGTTTGTTGTTGTTTTTTAAAGAAATATGTCTTCTAAATTCTTAACAGTGCATATCATAGACTCGAGATATTTCTAGCTCTTAGAGTTCGATCTATGTAAGGCTGGACAATAGATCAATACATACACTGCATCCTTCAGGATAAATCAGTTAGTGGTGAATGAAAGAAATCCATTCACCCAGTAAACACTCCATCAGTGAGGATGAAAGGAATTATCACTAAAACAGATGATACAACAACAAGGATTCAAATGTGAAGTTTGGGGATTCTTGTCGGTTTGGTTTGTTTGTTGTTGGTAATGGACAGTTACTGTTGGTCGTGATGCAAAAAGCACAAAATATTGTGTGTGATTTACATGCACACACGAAAGGTATATATGATTTTGATATTTTCCCCGCAAATACCTGCACAGTTGAACAAAGTAAAAAGTGGAGATTTCTCTCATCACAAATCCATTTTGTGTCAAACCTTTCACGCCACAAATTAATCTACAGGGGAAAAGCCCCAACCCAGATACTGTGAGGTCAAAAAAAAAAAATAACTCATATGCATGGTAAGGGCTTGTTTAAGATGGAAAAGGCATTACATTTATGGGCGGAAGACGTGAACAGAAACCGTGTTCCCATTGGTGGCAACAGGCTGCCCCAGAAAGCAGTAAGTCTATAGGATGACTTCAGCCAGGTACCCCCTGGAGCAGTGGTCGGCAAACTCATTAGTCCACAGAGCCAAATATCAACAGGACAACGATTGAAATTTCTTTTGAGAGCCAAATGTTTTCAACTTAAACTATATAGGTAGGTACATTGTTATTAACTTAATTAGGGTACTCCTAAGGCTTAGGAAGAGCCACACTCAAGGGGCCAAAGAGCCGCATGTGGCTCGCGAGCCGCAGTTTGCCGACCACGGCCCTGGAGCAAGTGATCTCACACCATGAATTGCAAGTAAGGGATGCTTCTTACACAGACTGAGGCCCAGATCTGGACTGAAAAAATGTAAAAATTACTGGAAAGAGAGATAGAGAGACAACATTCACAAAACTTTCATTACAGTCTATGGTTATAATTGGTCCATTTTATTATTAGTGATTGTTGTTATTCTCTTCATGTGGCTAATGTATAAATGAAACTTTATCATAGGTATGAATGTATAGAAAAAACCATGGTAGGTATAGGGTTTGGTACTACTATCTACAGTTTTTAGCATCCACTGGGGGCCTTGTAACATAAGCCTTGTAGATAAGGGGGGACTTACTGTAGTTTAATCACAGATCTCTTAGCTTCCATACCACAGAAATAGTTACAAGTAGGCTCTGGCCATACAAAGAATATATGGGTAGACCAGGATCTGAAATACTTCCCTTCCAGTTCTCTCTTTCACGATTCTCTGGAGTGTCAAGATTCTCAAGATTTTAGACAACAGAAATAGATAACTAGTTACTACTTTCTGGGCCGTGGCTGGATCCTGACTGTTGATGATAACTCTTGCTGGTGTAACCCCTCTGTGTGAAGGTCGTCTATTTTTATCCATGGAGTGGTGCTCACCTACTCCTCTGCTCTTTGTCATAGAGACTCCTCTTAGAAAGCCACAGCAGCCTGGCCAGCCTGGCTAGGTGGTTGAGAGTTGCCCTATGAACCAGGAGGTCATGGTTCGATTCCAGGTCAGGGTACGTGCCTGGGTTGTGGGCTCGATCCCCTGTGGGGCGTGCAGGAGGCAGCTGATCAACGATTCTCTCTCATCATTGATGTTTCTCTCTCTCTCCCCCTTCCTCTCTGAAATCAATAAAAATATATTTTTAAAAAAATAGAAAGCCACAGCAATAGTTCCCTTTGACCCCAGAAGCAATCTAGGCACCAAAATCTTTCCTGTGCTCAGAGTCCCAGTACGTGGTCCTGTGGTGTCCACTTCTTGTGGGGCCACAGGATATGAGGGGCCCCTCTACTCATGTTCTGGATAAAAGTCATTTCTCTTTCCTCATCAGATTTTACATCCTAGCCCATTGTTTTCTAGCTTCTATGTGCCATTCATACAAACTGGATTATAAGGCAAGAATCCAGATCAAAGTTTCAGCTCTGAGCATCACGTAGAATTTAAATAACTCTTCCAGGAGTGCTGCTTGATGAATCCCATTTGTTTTATTATTTCTGAAATACTGCAATAAATAATTTTAATTGGGTTGCTCTTTGAACAAATGGAGAAACCAGCGTAGCAATCCATGTCTCTGGAGATACAGGGATGGAATCCTAATCCCCTTTATGCGTCCTACTTTCATAAAAACATACTCCTTGTTATCCAGGGAAAATTAAGCGTGCAGTGCTGGAATTCAGAATTGTGGGTCAGTGAATGAAGCAATTGTTGTGAACTTTTACCTGTACTTCTGAGCCATCATCTTTACGAGGCTTTTCAGAAAATACCAGACGTCAATGTGCTAGGCTCTCACTGACCCGTTATCTCATTACAGGGATGTTAAGTATTTATGTCATGCACAGAAACAATTTGGTTAGCAAATTTACAGAATATTATGATTCCAGCCCCAAAATGAGACACTCCATTGAAAGCATTTATGTGAATTGACACGGGGCTTTATTAGAGATGATATGAAACAGAGTAAAAATCAACCGGTATGTTTTCCTGCGTCAAAATCCAGAGGAATCACAGTGCTTTATGTTAATGCATTAAGTTGCTCATGTCAGGAGAGGAGCCATAGAAAAATGCAGGACCCATTAGCAGCTACTTCATCAACCCTAACAGAGTGCTTACATCTCCAATAAGAAAGGCAAAAAGGAGACTTGCATTTATCAAATGCCTTTTAATGTCAGCTTCTCACTTAATGCTTTTATGTCCATACAACAGAATGAACTGAGGGGCCCTGCGTAATTAATTCATCCCTGTTAATAGTCAGCTGGTAAACATAAATATTATAGCAATACTCTCCTAAGACAGAAATACAACAGCAGTAAAAATAATGGGAAAAGATACAAAAGTACAGAAGCAAAATTGAGTGGGAGTGGACAACGACCCATGAGTGTCTGTAAAAACTTTGGGAAGGCGAAATGTGAATAAAATAGTTGTAACTGATTTAGCAGAGTGGCCAAAACCAAATGAGTGTGCAATGGGGGGAAGTGGAACATGCAAGCTAATTTGTGCCACAAAGTAATTGGCGAGAAAATAAAGTTCCATACGCAAGAGCTAGTTGTTCACACAAACACAAGAGAGTTGAAAATGTTTTGCGTCTTTCCAATAAGACCACAAAGGGGCGGGGCAGGCAACAGCATCAACTTCGAGGTATTATTTGGATTTTTAAACCATATGCATGTACTCCATGGAGGAAAATATTTTTAAAAATTTTAAAAATTGAGAAAAGATAGCTTCTATCTTCGTATTTCACCCTTTCGTTGAGTTTTTGCATAGAGTAAACAAACAAGAATGTGTGTACAAATGAGTGAGTGTGGCTACCTCAAAGTCATACTGATAACATTCTAGTGAAGAAATAGACACTCGGGACATGTATTCATTCTAAGACACACAGTAATGGATCGATGTGAGTCACAAACCCTCGCTGTTTTCACTCTATGTTGAGTCCTTTGCCATCTACATCATGCTAGGTATTTTTCATTGAGAAATAAAGGAGATATAAATAGGTCTAAAGACAAAACAATAGGTATCTGCTTTAAAAAAGAAAAAAAAGGAGACCAAAATGTTGGTCAGTGAAAAATTATTGAGAATTGATGAACACAAGTGAGATTCTCCATGACAAAATGAAAAAGCAACATCTAGATGGTACACAGGTGTATCACAGTACCATGAAATGATTAAGCTGTTCAAATAATCACATTAAAAGGATTGCTAATCACCAAACAAGGTTGCCCAAGAGGGCAGTCCTCAAGCTGGGGAATATTCATGGTGGAGATTACCTGAGGATTTTGCAAAGGGAAATAAGCGAGACTGTTCAAAAATACTCATCTTTCATGGTCTCCGATTTTATAAACATTAAATGTAGACCATGCAGGAGAATGCCTCTTGTTGAGACATCACCTCAAGTCTTCTGTCTTACCTCCCTTATCTGATTGACCATTCTCTCACATTCAATAAAGAAAAGCATACTTCTCGCCACAATTGGGCATCACTCCAGAGTTTACAACGCCCTACCCGGAGGCAAATCACTCTTTTGAGGAAATTGGAGCTTATAAAAGATAAGGAGCTTTCTTTACAAAAAAGATTACAAAACTGTAAATAGGAAATTAGGTCTGAACGTAAATATTTATTTAGAATAAGGAAAGAGAGCATACATAATTACTGGAGCCCTGGAGTTCAAGGTCCGTTTCTTGTGAAATTGCTTTAGGCAATTTACCAGAACTGCACACAGAGAAATGCTTCTTGCTTGCAATCTGTCTTCACTGCCTCTCCTAGCAGGGCCTACAACTAACAGTAACTCCCAGCAATCAAAGGGGTCTGTTCTAGGAGGGGCTCCGAACTTGAGGTTCTCGACCAACATGGCCATCTACTTCGGCTTCCGGGCCGCCAAATATACAACTTATACGTGGAATCTAATGAATAAACTAACAAACAAAATAAAAGCAGACTCATAGGTGCCGAAAACAGACTGATGAACCATTCTAAGTTGAAAATACCGCAAGTCAAAAATGCATTTAATATCCCTAACCAACCAAAAAGCATAGCTCAGCCTCGCCTATCTTGAACACAAGCTCAGAACACGTACATTAGCCTACAGTTGGGTTATTATCTTGAGTTTCATCAGCATATAGCTTCATTTTCCCCACACTGGACTTCATCTCTCCTCTAATATATTAGTCTGCCTTCTACAGTTTCTCATAGTTTTCAGTGAGTGGTTTAGCAATTCTCTAATGATAAATCTCAATCTTCGTATGATTTCTACCCTTAGTCTCCATTCTGTGTTGTAAACAACATAAGTTTATTTCCTCTTTCATTTGAGGTGCTAACCCATAAACTTAAGAATACAGCTTTTCCCATTTCAAAGTTAAATCGCATATTGCTCATTACTTTGCATATTATTCACTGTGTCAAAAGTCTCATTATAGTTTTTCCCCCCAGAAATAGGAATGATGTTTAATTATGGATGAGAAATTTACCACTGATGTTGCTCTGAACATCATGACTGCACTGGGACAGTTATTAGTGTAGCGATTTTAATATTTGTGTAAAACCATCCCGCCCCTCAAATGCTTCCTTATCAAGTTAAATTACATCTTACAAGTCAACAAGGAATAATTAAGAATGGCAGATTTAATGCCCTAAGGTCACCCTTCTTCCGTGTTTGTATTTGAATGCAAATGATGCCTTCAAATTTATTTCTGTTAAGGTTAATCTTAATAGGTTCAAGTTTTAGTCTTGACTTGTTGACTGACCTTGGACAAATTTATGAATCACTGTGGATCTTTCACTCTTTTACTACTTATTTGATGTTCAGAAACTTCTCAACCTCAATTCATTTATTTGCTTAAACTTCTTATGCAAATCACCCCGCCGTGAGCTGCGATTAGTATCATCTGTGTGGGATGCTTTACCTACAAATGCAACAGGAGCAGAGTAATCACTGCATGTGTGGGAGGCTGAGAATGTTGTTTCCACAAAATACTGGGAGGGGAAAAAGTGCAAAAAACAAGTGTCCAAAATCTACTGGTAAATTCACATTTCAATCTTCCTCTAATACAAGAAACCCATGAATTCTCTTTGTTTCTCAATAGGATTCAGATCAGGAAATTAAATCTCTTCTCTAATGCAATCGTGTCTGTGGATGTGATAAGAAAAAGAAATGCTTTGCCTCCTTAAAAAATAAGAATAAGGAAACATACACTATAACATATGAGGAAAAAAGCATCTTCCCAGAGAGAGAACAGTGCCAAGATACAATCATAGCTGCAGTCTAAGACGTGCTAGTTGCCCTATTTTTCATCCAGCAGGTAATTCAAAAATTCGACTGGCGGAATGAAAAGAACAAAACTCCTAGAATCACCAAATAATTTTAAGTAAAATAAACCCACGCAACTGATTGGTATGTATTTGGCCATCAATGCTAAAGAAGGCATATTTTTTCCCTAATAATTGATCCCAGTAAGACATTTGAATATATATTTCCCATGCAATGAAACCATTAAAAACCAAATCATTGACAATGCAATTAGGTGAAAAGAAATACTCTTTTCTTGGAGGGGCCAGCCAAAAAGAGAGAGGTTGGACAATTTATAGAGAATAACTAGGAAGTCAAATAGCATCACCAGGAAAAAACAATAAATGTCTTCAAGTCGGCAAAATTGAAGGCTGTAGAGCAGCCGTGGGCAAACTACTGCCCGCGGGCCGGATCCGGCCCGTTTGAAATGAATAAAACTAAAAAAAAAAAAAAGACCGTACCCTTTTATGTAATGATGTTTACTTTGAATTTATATTAGTTCACACAAACACTCCATCCATGCTTTTGTTCCGGCCCTCCGGTCCAGTTTAAGAACCCATTGTGGCCCTTGAGTCAAAAAGTTTACCCACAGCTACTGTAGAGGGTGTTATCTTGTTGACTTTCGAGAATATTTTATATGTAAAATGAAACAAAGAAAGGTAAGTACATACATTAAGGTTATAAAATTATACCTTATGCATGTTCGTTCTCTCTTTGGTCTATTATTGTTTTCTCAAAATTTGTGAAAGTAAAATATTTTATTGGTCAGTAGAATTTCCCTCCATTTACAAAGTATCGACAGGCCAGAAATTCTAAAAAAGAGCTATAAACCTCTCATGGTTTCCATTTCAAGATCGATTTATATAGAGTAACAAATTCTTATTCAGATTCCAAAGGGAATCAAACATTGTAATTTGGGTACAATTAAATGAAATGGCACTGACTCCCTGCAGTACTTGACCAGTGCAATTGGCATACATTCGAGTTTGTTACTGGCGTGTTTTTTTGGTTTCTGAGGTGCTGTATTGACGCATTTATATCAGCAATAGGCACATAACTAATTGCTCTTCAAAAGCCCCGTACTGTCTGTTCAAATGTCACTAGTTGGTGATATCACCTAAAGAAATTGCACCTCCAGCTGCTGCACAAACTCTTTGGTGTCAAGTTTAAAACAATACTATCCGGGGTCTATTTTTCTAAGTAAAAGTGAAATAAGTAAACTATGTGCACAGGCAGAAACCTTTTCCAGTCCTACGACTACAAGACATTTCAAGACCACCCATCACTATTCTGGGCATCTTCCTCATACGCCCCAGCTTTTTACAATTAAACATGCGTGCAGGGAATCGAAGACCATCATCGGTATATGAGTCCACACCTACCATAATGTAGTCTACTGCGCTAGATGCAAATGTATGTTAGTTGACATATGTGTGACCACTGCCAAGTGCCACACATTACATTTGTAGCATTTTGTAAAGCAAACTGTATGCCTTGGTAGTTTTAATCAAAATGTTCCCTCATGTTACAAAATTAATGTCCACAGGTATATGGGTGTACCCTGCCCCTGATGACTTGAATCAAAAATAGATCAATTTGTTCTGGCCGGTGTTGCTCAGTGGTTGAGTGTTGACCTCTAAACCAGGAGGTCATGGTTCCATTCTCGGTCAGGGCACATGCCTGGGTTGCAGGCTCAATCCCCTCTAGAAGGCCTGCAGGAGGCAGCTGATCAATGGTTTTCTCCCATCATTGATGTTTCTCTCTCGCTCTCCCTCTCCCTTCCTCTCTGAAATCAATAAAAATATATATATTAAAAAAATAGATCAACTTAATGGAAGACTGTGCATTTATTCTAGAGCAGCACCTCTGCATGGTGCTGGTGCCAATTTCTGGATGCGTAAAAACAGAGGGAGGGTTACAAGAAATAAGCTTTCTTTGTGACCCTATAATTCCTCAGGGGATTCTGGTGGCCAAGAGACATAAAGTGTGTTGGTCTTTCTCTTGCAATGGCCAGTTATACTGTCTTCTTAATTCTTTTTCTTTCTCTCTTAGAACATTATTCTACCTCTCTTAAATTGAATGTTTGAACCTACGCCTACTTTTAGTAGCTTCTAGAAGCTAAAGTAGGATCTCCAGAGATAAACTAGTTTTAACTGGTACTCAGAGTGCTGTTTAGAATCATGGCATTTGCAGTTTAAAAAGAAGGGTCTAAATAAGTTCTGGATTTTAAGAGAAGAAAAAAAAAAAAGAAACAGAGCCAGCGAACACATAGCTGGCACAGAATTACAAGATTTTCTACTTAACTCTGGAAATGTTAAAAAAAAAAAAAGGCATCCCAGCCGGTGTGGCTCAGTTGTTGAGCATCAACCTATGAACCAGGAGGTCATGGTTTGATTCCTGTTCAGGGCACATGCCTGGGGTGGGGGCTCAGTTCCCAGTAGGGGGCGTGCAGGAGGCAGCCGATCCATGATTCTCTCTCATCATCGATGCTTCTCTCTCTCTCCCTCTCCCTTTCTCTATGAAATTAAAAAAATAAAATAAAAAAGGGCAAGCAGGAGAACCAATTAACTGCATTTGGTTATACTCCTAGGGCTTTTTCTTTAAGAGTTACCTTGATGAAACATTTTGCATTTCTCTTCACTGCCTGCTTTTCCTGAAGCCTTGACTATAAATAGGAAGAACAGCACATTAAAAGGAAGAGGGCTCTTGCAGTCACATTTGCTGAAATTTATCTGAAATATGCCAATTAAATATATAAGACACATAAAGGGACCACTGTGCTTTTTTCTCCCATCACACTGGGACTCCACATGGGGTCAGGAAAAATTACATTTTGGGTCAGTCTAGTGATGCAGATTTTGCAATCTGATATATTTTATAGATAAAGGAAAGTACTACTGTGCCCAGCAGCTGAAGTTCTAAGTAGCCAATGACAGCTTTCACTCGTTACTGGAATCCCAATGAATAGAAACACTCTATAGCTTTCCCATGAAAGCACTATGGCAATTCACTTATTTGTTTCATAAACAATGGCATGTAAATTGAATCTCTGAGAGGAAAGTGGAGAGCAGGGTGATTATCAGCCAGGCAGTGTTTGCCACCAAACCCGGCAGGAAACTTGAAAATACCACTCTCAGTCTACTTAATAATCCACATCATCTCACTCTGTCTTTTTGTTGTTGAAATACATAAATGGATATTTCAAGTTGTTTAGAAAGAACAGAGAAGCGTAAACAACGCAATTCCTCATGGATCAAGTACTGCACATAAATGTCTTCATCTTGGTACATTTCGTTTCCTGTTTTACATATTGATTTTTTTTTTAATCTTCATCCGAGGATATGTTTCCATTGATTTTTAGAGAGAGTGAAAGAGAGAGGGATAGACAGAGAGAAACATTGATGTGAGAGAAACACATCGATTGGTTGCCTCTTGCACGAGCCACGACCACGGCCCAGGCTTGCGAGGAGCCTGCAACGGAGGTACATGCCCTTGACTGGAATCGAACCCGGGACCCTTTGGTCCGCAGGCCAACGCTCTATCCACTGAGCCAAACCGGCCAGGGCCATATTGACTTTTTATGTATTAGTGTATCTATCCATTATGGGGGCAGATACTTATCGAGAAGCTTTTGGGGATGCGGGCGGTGAGTTCAGTGTTGATGGATGGACAACACCATGCACCGGAAAACGAGGAGGAAATGCGCCCATCAGTCCATGAGGGTTTGATGAAGCTAAGGAGGCGATGAAAAAGCAGCCACCTTGGTGCAGTCAGGAGATGACAACCGATAAAAAATAAAAATAAAAATAAATAAAAGAATAAAGCGTAACGGGCAGCACTGCTGGGAGGCTGGGAGGCAGAGATATTTATGGGCACATTACCCAGGGTCAGGGAGAGGTTAAGGCCTCCCCGGCTGGAGCTGGCTGGCTCCTATGTTTCAAAATGTGATACGGCCTATTTCTTTCTTCCTCTCTCTCTTTTTAAGTGTCACAATTAATTATGGCGTCTAACACCCTTTGATATGAGCCAACATAGCTGAACATGGAATACATCAAGAGTCTGAATAAATTTGGGAAGTTGAGAGTAAATTGAAAAATAATATCCAAATGAGAAAACCAAATTGCAATGTGTTTTATAGCTTGAAGGAAAATGAATGTGCCCTGACTCAACAAATTTATCAACTCTACACATCTGATTACGTCAGATACAGTTTGTGAAAATGATAAAACAGGCTCAACTATCATTTTAACCAGCAGGGCAAATAAATCGCTAAAATTGTATTCTAAGGCTTAAAGGTAAACAACAATAATAATAAAAACTTAGAGATGGAGAAAGGACTTAACACACTGTTAATTTTTATCATTTTATTTTAACCAATGTTATGACACTAGAGTACAATTACCTTGAATGCACTGGGCCTGTTCTTACACTTCACTTCTTATAACAAGCAACGATACTGACTTTATAGTTTTAAATTGCACGAATATTCTTCAAAAACTAAACCTGGTCGCTGGTGGGGTAGCTCACTTTGTTACAGTGTTGTTCCCATATGCCAACATTTTGGGTTTGATCCCTAGTCAGAACACATACAAAAATCAACCAACCGCCCAGCCAGCATGGCTCAGTGGTGGAGCATCGACCTATGAACCAGGAGGTCACCTTTCGATTCCCAGTCAGGGTACATGCCCGGGTTGCAGGCTCCATCCCTAGAATGGGGTGTGCAGGAGGCAATCAATGATTCTCTCTCATCATTGATGTTTCTATCTCTCTCTCTCTCTCCCCCTTCCTCTCTGAAATCATTAAAAATATACTTTAAAGAAATCAACCAACAAATGCATAAATAAGTGAAACAACAAATCCATGTTTCTCCCCCTGCCTCTAAAATCAATTTAAAAAAACAACAATACATGAAACCTGTATACAGTTTTGGTTTTAGGTTATTGGAAAGATTATCAATTATTATTTTTTCTTCCTTTTAAAACAATAGCCCTATATTGATGGCTCTGACTGATCATTATCTTTGGAAAGAGCATCAAAGTCTTTGTTTTTCTGTTTTATTTGCTTTTACCTCGTTCCTAGGTTAATTTTATATAATGCATTAATTGCTCCTACATGTATGTAAACATGCATTTAAAAGTCATTGGGAGATTGGAACTAGATCATAAAAATGATTCAGCCCAAGGAAGGAGTAGAAATATCAGAAAAACGATGCTTTCACAATCATTTAATGGCATCTCTGTGTTTTCTTCATCTGTTCATTTTCTTTTTTTCCCCCTTTTCAGTAGAATTCTACTGGGCTGTCTATAATAAACAGCCTCTGCCTTGGAGTTGAGTTCTGAGCGGATGCTTGCCCTTAGGAAAAAACTGTGCAACAGCATAATGATGATACACACTAGATCAGCCGTGGGCAAACTACGGCCCTCGGCCCGGATCCGGCCTGTTTGAAATGAATAAAACTAAAAAAAAAAAAAAAAGACCGTACCCTTTTATGTAATGATGTTTACTTTGAATTTATATTAGTTCACACAAACACTCCATCCATGCTTTTGTTCCGGCCCTCCGGTCCAGTTTAAGAACCCATTGTGGCCCTCGAGTCAAAAAGTTTGCCCACCCCTGCACTAGATACTAAAGGCAGAGCTGAGCCCGCATACCCGTAAGTGATCGGGGAAGAGGGCAAGAGGAGCACATACCATGCTCGGCCATCTCTCTTACAATAGGTTTATTTGTCTATTTTAGCCAGACTCTGGCTACATTATTCAACACATATTACAGACTTTGTAGAATATTGGGGAACTTTAACAGTCTGTGGCATAGTTGTTTTTTCTGTCCAACTGTTTCCTATAATTGATGACTTTCCACATTCATATATGCTCATTATGTGCTCTTTATAACGAATGACTTTGGGAACCCCTCCTCATTTGCATAATCACTTCAAACTTTAATTAATTAACAGAACTAAGCAATTAATAGACCTTAGTGCCACAGAACTTTCCATATAGAGTTTATCTGCAAAGATTTTTTTTTGGAAAAGATTTTTAAAATGTGGTATCAGCTGAACTCATTTTCTGAAATTTTGATTTAATGAAATACACTGAAAATCCCTTTTGTTTTTATTTTTTGTTTTTATTTTTTTAAAATATATTTTATTGATTTTTTTACAGAGAGGAAGGGAGAGAGATAGAGAGTTAGAAACATGGATGAGAGAGAAACATTGATCAGCTGCCTCCTGCACACGCCCTACTGGGGATATGCCCGCAACCAAGGTACATGCCCTTGACCGGAATCAAACCTGGGACCCTTGAGTCTGCAGGCCAACGCTCTATCCACTGAGCCAAACTGGTTACGGCGAAAATCCCTTTTGAAAAAAATCAATAAGGAAATCCCAATTCCTCACTGGAGTCATAACGTCAGAGTTACCGTGGGAAGCACCTTCCTTGCAGGCAATCTGTTAATTTTTCATCCTCTCTCTGTCTGTGAAATACACACCTCTCAGGCACTTGATCGGTGTGTTAGACAACTTGCCAAGTGTACCCTTCAGATCTCTTTTTCAGGGTCTTTTATTCTGCTTTCCACATCTGTGAACGCTCGGGCTACTTTGCTAAATACCTGTCATTAACCAAATAATGTGTTTTTGTTATTCCCTGAACTAATTTCATGGATCTAACAGACCTCAAGATCCATTAGGAACCTATAATGCTTAGCTGCTTTCTCAAAGCTGCTGCATGAAATTCCATTCTTTGCAACAAGTGGCACCTGCAAGCTATGTACCAGTCGGCAGTTTCCATCCAGTGAATCTTCTTTACGGAAGAAAAATGGTTATTTTGAGAAAAAGGAGACGTTGTCAGAAGGCTGGGTACAGGGCCGTTGGCTGTGCCCGCTCAGTAATGGGAGAAGGGGCCACCTCAGGGTGCAAAAGGCATGATTACAGGGGAGCCCTGCGGGTGACCTGGCTCCTCTGTAGCGCTATGTGGAGGAGGGACTGTCACATGATACGCCCAGGCTCAGGCAATAAACAGGAATAACATTGCACAGTTGTCTGATGTGTTGGGGCTCGGCCTATATTAATATTCTAACTTGCTTTCTTCTCATTAGGTCTAGAAGGACAGGGCGACCTGAAGGTGATTAGATGCTCGTTAGGAAAAGCTTTAATGTGAGGGACCAAGGGCAGGAAATATTAGTCCTCAAATCTCGTGACACAAGATTTAATGATCGTAGGCTACAAGCTCAGGCTGAGCAAGAGGTGTAAAGCATCAGGCCTCATCGGGGTTCGAAAAGTAATTAAAAGGCAGTTAATGTGCTACCATTTTTCATTTCCCAGGAGATGTATGAGAGCTATTAAGAACAGAAATAACATATTTTTTAAATCTCATTTAGGTTTAAACTACATAAATCCTAGACTAAATTTGCGATCCCTATTATTTTCTTACTAGCACTCGATATTCTGTCTCTAGAATATCTACATATCATTGATTTCCTGAAGGGACAACATTTATTGGGTCCTTGTCTTAGCCCCAAGTGTGCTTGTCAGAGAGCAGCGGAAGTATTCGTACATCAATCATTATCTTAACATAGCATGGAAAGCCATGATGGGGTTGGGGGGAGGGGCACTATCCCCCCAACAGTCTTTGATTTCTACCTGTTGAAACAAAGAGAAAAGACTGTATATGGGAAAAAAATACCCCAACGTGGACAGAAATACGCAAGTTTTGGAGGATTGTTCTCATTTGCAAGAGTAGGTGAGATAGACCATATTCAGAAGGGATGACCAACAGTGAACACACTGACCCCTCACGCCTCCTGCATGGACCAAACCCATCACCCCAGCCCCTGGATTCTTCAAAAGCAAGATCAGCCATTGGTCCTCTGGTGCCCCACTGATGCTGAGTACACAAGGAGCAGTGCTTTATTTCCGTTTCCGGTTTGCTATTGAGTCACAATTTATATACAGAACCTGCAGACACATAGTTCCTGAATTAACTTTGCGAGGTACTATTATGATGATTAGTAGGATATATTTCTTATTCAAAGGACAGAAGACTAAAGTTTAAAATCTCCAAAGACAGTTTGGATGCATTAATAAAGATCCCACCAGTTGGATAATTTCTAAAGGAACAGAGTTCTAAAATGCAACTGCTCAGTGTGCTATAAAGTATTGATAAAATGATTGAGATAAAAACAAAATATCAGCCCTAACCGGTTTGGCTCAGTGGATAGAGCGTCGGCCTGCGGACTCAAGGGTCCCAGGTTTGATTCCGGTCAAGGGCATGTACCTTAGTTGTGGGCACATACCCAGTAGGGAGTGTGCAGGAGGCAGCTGATCGATGTTTCTCTCTCATCAATGTTTCTAATTCTCTATCCCTCTCCCTTCCTCTCTGTAAAAAATTAATAAAATCTATTTTAAAATAAAATCTATTTATTAATAAAATCTATTAAAAAATTAATAAAATCTATTTTAAAAAATTAATAAAATCTATTTTAAAATGTGGTCCCTCACATTAAAGCCCTGTCACACACAGAGCAGGGCTGATCAGGGGGTTGGGGCGCTGCCCCCTGTCACTCACAGAGCAGGGCCAATCAGGGGGTTGGGGTGCTGCCCCCTGTCACTAACAGAGCAGGGCCGATCAGGGGGTTGGGGTGCTGCCCCCTGTCACTCACAGAGCAGGGCCGATCAGGGGGTTGGGGCGCTGACCCCTGTCACTCACAGAGTAGGGCCCCATCAGGGGGGTTGGGGCTCCGTACTCTGTCACGAACAGAGCAGGGCAGATAGGGAGGTTGTGGCCCCGCCCCCTGTCACACACAGAGCCACAGGGCGATCAGGGGATTGGGGAGCTCCCCCCTATCAGGCACAGAGCAGGGCTGATGAGGGGGTTTGGGCGCTGCCCCCTGTCATGCTGATCCCGGTGCCGGGAGCCTTGCTGTTCCATTGATCCCGGTGCCGGGAGGCATATTACCCTTTTCCTATATAGAATAGAGGCCTGGTGCATGGGTAGGGGGCCGGCTGGTTTGCCCTGAAGGGTGTCCTGGATCCGGGTGGGGGTCCCCACTGGGGTGCCTGGCCAGTCTGGGTGAGGGGCTGAGGGCTGTTTTCCGGAAGCGGGTGACTGAAGCTCCCAACCGCTCCTTTTTTTCTTTCTTTTTTTTTTTTATTCTGGGCCAGCTTTAGCTCTGAGGCCTCCCTGCTGAAAACATCGATACAATGTTGCAGTCAGGCTGGCTGAACCTGGCTGACTGACAGCCGGTTTCTGGGGTTTTGTATAGCTTCTTATTTGCAACATAGTATATAGTTGCTTAGAGTTGCACCTCAGAGGCCGGCAAGTCAGGCGGGGAACGTTGGAGTCCTCCTTCACTGCAGCAAGCAAGCCTTATGTTCGCTTCCAGCTGCCTGGCTGCCGGCCGCCATCTTGGCTGACAGTTAATTTGCATATACTCACTGATTAGCCAATGAAAAGGGTAGCGGTCGTACGCTAATTACCATGTTTCTCTTTTATTAGTGTAGATATATATATATATATATATATATATATATATATATATATATCAATCAATCAATCCCTGGTAACTATTTCAATTTCACATACAACTTCTGAAAATTAACTATGATTACATCAACATTTCTCCTTTTACGTTAAAACAAAAATAAATGTAAAAAAATATATTTTTATTAATTTCAGAGAGGAAGGGAGAGGGAGAGAGAGATAGAAACATCAATGATGAGAGAGAATCATTTATCGGCTGCCTTCTGCACGTCCCACACTGGGGATTGAGCCTGCAACCCTGGCATGCGCCCTGACCTACTGGTTCATAGGTCGATGCTCAACCACTGAGCCATGCTGGTTGGGCAAAACAAAAATAATTTAAGGTGCTTATAATACAGGCCATTTAAAAGGGGAAAAATATAGATTTTTTTTCCTAAATAGTTTTATTCTGTTTCTCATTTTTGTTTGTGCCTACCAGAATGCCCAAAGAGCTAATATATAGCCAAGCTTGAGTTAGGATCTGAAATAAAAAACCATTAATATCAGTGAAATGGAACAGATTTTGTTGGGGGTGATGCATTAAATTAACTATTAACCAGATTAAACAGTATGTAACTCACATATTGTACTGACTGCAAAGAATTTTAAAATAGAATGACTCAATTATCTTAAAACAACCCAAAGAAATAAGCTCAAAGCAATAATCAGAAAGAGTTCCTATACCATTTGTTTCTAGTTCTAGTGTTCTGCCTTTCTGGACTCTTTTTTGAAAATATATTCTTATTTTTGACTAGAGGCCCGATGCACGAAGATTCATGCAAGAATGGGCCTTCCTTCCCCTGGCTGCAGGCCCGGAGCTGCCTTTCCGCTTTCCCACGCTGCCCAGAGGCCCGGTGACGACTCAAGCATTCCGCTCTGCCCCCAGCAGCTTGGCACCTGTGCATGCAAAATAACCTGCCATCTTTGTTGGGTTAATTTGCATGCGCACTCCTGATTGGCTGGTGGGCGTTGCATCTTTCTCTTTTATTAGTGTAGATAGTATTACAGATATCTCCCATTTCCTCCCCTTCCCCCACTTATCCCAGCCCTACCCACCCCCTAGGTCTTCACCACCCTATTGCGTGTCTATGGGATAGGCATATAAGTATATACATTCTTTGGTTTATCTCTTCTTGAACCCCCAACCCCACATGGAGGTATGTTAGTCTGTTCCATACCTCCCTGCTTCAGGTCTTCTTTCTGGACTCTTCATATTTAAATATTAAAATCCATGGTATGGACACCACATATGAGTAAATACATAGATCAACTAAAGAGTAGCTGAAAGCTGACAAAACTCCTCAAAATCATCTTATCGACATGGGAAACAGGAGCAGGTAGATTTCAATAGTTAAGTGACAGAGACCTTAAAATAGAATTGTCCTTATTTTCAAACTGTCCAAACAGCAGCATGAACTACATATTCATAAAGTAATTCTGTAAATGACCATGAGGCCAAGCCTCTGAGGTTCTGGAATGGACCCATAATGATAGCAAAAACAGAAGTATCTCCACCAAAGAAATAAATTTTTAAAAAATGCACGTGACACGTGGTTTTCCAGACATATTTCTGACCCATCTAAAAATAATCCAACCCAGAGGGAAGAAGCTCCATGCAGAAAGGAGATTATTTAGAAAGCCGTATTCCTGGAGGACCAAGGAGGAAAATAAAATAAATGAAAAAGGAAGTCATCAAGTCTAATAGCTGGGAAAACTAATAACCCAGGATGCCCTGGCGACTCGTTAGAGTAAACAAGAGGAAATGAAAACCTGTGTACAGATAGTCCGCTCCACGTTTTTAATCCATGGAAATTAAACCCGGAGAGAATGTTGGAGAACAAATTCACAGAAAATCCTGACATACCATTTTAGATAGTAACGCCTCCAAGTTTATTGCACCTAATTCCCTGGTTATCTCTTCTATCATCGGACGTGAACACACAAAGCAGAGTGAGAAAGAAAGAATTAGGAAACCAACATCTATGGACAAAATAACCCTCAAATATAGGGTGTCCTAAAATTGACGCAAGATTTGAATTTTGCGTGAGCATTAACAACAACAACAACAAATAAAAGCCTAATTTTACTTGGTTAATTGAATCAGATTCTAATATCTGTTGCCCTTTGATTTCAATCCCTTCAATTTGATAAGCATTACCAAGTACCAATGACGGCCCAGGAGCAGGGACAATGAAGACCAATGAAGACCATGGCTTTGCGTATGTGCCAGCAAAGCCGTGGAGGCCATTTACCCGATGTGCTATTCCATACATAACCCTATACTGTATCCTTTATGAATCAATAACAAATTTACAATTTTTATGATAAACCTGTGTTTTCTATCAAAATTACTTCTTGCGTGAATTTTGGGACACCCTATACTTACTTCGCTGGAAGCCTTGTATTGTTGTCAGGACTTTTCAGCATTTTATGCATTCGCCCTACAGTCCCTAATCCTAAATTCAGACTCATCATCTGCATGTCACCGTGTCACATCGTAACCTTTCTTGACTGTGCTAATGACAAATATCTTGGGTGAGATCATCTTAAGTTTAAATAAATGCTCAGTGTCTCGTTTTCTTCCATTCCTACAATCAATAATTTATGCGTTTCTTCCCATTTTTTCTCCAAAACACAGTCTACCTATCATTATCCTGCCTGTTCTTTCCCTTTATCCCAGCTGTAAACATTACATGTTTACGTTTTATTTTGCATAAGCTCCAAGTGACTTCTGATTTATAGTTATGGGAACTTGATTATGAATCCCATAGCAAGTGGTTTCCTATGATTTAAAGATGTTATTCTAATATACCTCTAACTACTTAGTATTGTTTCTTTTATAAACATTTAAGCATTCAAGCTGTCTGACTTAGAAATCTTTCCAGGCATGTTTGGCTTGTTTTTATGTGTTTTATGGCTGGTCGGAAATGAGCAGCAAGATGGTTTTAACAGCAAACCAATTGTGGATGCGGTTACAAATGGAGCTGATATGGCCCTGATGTCTACGTTTAAATAGAAAAGTGGAAGAAGATTAGCAGATGATTAAACCTGTTCAAATAAATGGTCCTTTTGAATGGATTTATAGAAACAAAATGTTTTTATTTTAAAATCATAATATTATTACAGCTTAGTCATTGACTTTCCATTCTCTGTTTTGGAGCTCAAGGAGAATAAACTCTTGGAATATATTTTGTCAAGAAGATAGCAAATGCTCTAGCTTGTCAGAAAATACACACCACTCACAACTAACAGATAATGTTCATTCCCCACAAATTCACATTGCTGTGCAAGGATAAAGGGAAGAAGGTCAAAGTTGTATTAATATTAGTCACTTGAAGTATGTCTTACAGGCAACTTTCTTTCCCAGTGTCCTTCACACTGTCCTAATTTGCATAACATTCAGAGACTCTTGGTAAACGATCACACTTCAGAAAAATATAACATACAGAAAAGATGACAATTTCCCTATAAACAGACCTCTCTGATTACAGAGAAAATAAACATTTCATAAGGAAAACTGACATAGAATAGATCCTTTGGTAGGGAGAGAGCTCTCCAAATCACCAGATATGGGACTGATAAGTTCATACACAGACAACAGTAATGCCTTCTGGGCTCACACGGTGCTGAATCTAGATAAATAAAAATGCCCTGGTCAAGAAGAATTAAAATATGATGTGTATCAGTACAATTTCAATAAAGTTGAATTAGCCGGAGCCTCCTGAGCAAAATACCACTTTATCGGTACACATTGTAAGCACTGAAACACTTAGGAAGAATATTTATAAACTCTCCGAGCACATGTTCTACCTTTTTCTCCTGTGAATCTTGATCACAGTCCTGGCAGATACAGTTAGAGTAAACCCTCGAAAATATTTATTAAAGGAAAGCATGTGGAATGAGGTTTCTACAAGTCAACGCTCAGCAGAAAATCAGTGCAAAATAAATGAGAATTAAGGGAACTGGATCATATACTTAGTGTAGATTAATTTTAAAACGCATATAGAATTTTTACCCTTATAGAACTTTTTATTGTGAAGTAAAACACACATGTAGAAAAGTATAAAAAGAATGTATATTCCCTATCCTTAACCAAGCTCTACAGTCACAATATGTGGTCTATTGGGCTATCCAGTGGTCGGCAAACTCATTAGTCAGCAGAGCCAAATATCAACAGTACAACGATTGAAATTTCTTTTGAGAGCCAAATTTTTTAAACTTAAACTATACAGGTAGGTACATTGTTATTAACTTAATAAGGGTACTCCTAAGGCTTAGGAAGAGCCACACTCAAGGGGCCAAAGAGCCGCATGTGGCTCTCGAGCCGCAGTTTGCCTACCATGGGTATGCTATCAGTGAGCAGAATATTCTTTGGGAAGATCTACATGGATACAAAATCTTACATATGGTTTATGTATTAGAAAAGGATTTGTTCCTCTCTTAGAATTTCTATATTTTAACACAACATTACTCCTTTTGAAGAAAACACTGCGATCAGAATAACAATTGTTATAAATGACTTATCGCAAGATGATTTTCGTTTGAAAGTATAATTGGCTAACACAAAAGAGTGAATTTCATTGTCAGGATTTCAGAGGATATATATTTTTCGCAAGGTTGTTTCCTGTGTCTGTACCACCCACTCTGCCCCAATTACTGTCAATGGGGATTTAAGGTAGACCAGTAGGCCAAGTCTTGATCATATGCCCTCTTCAGTGCCAAGGCCTGACATCTACTGACAGCCAGCCTATGCCCAGAAGTTCAGCTGGGTCCTTCGTAATAATTTGATATTGAAAAAGAACTATGGCATTAATTCATTCCATCAATACATTATTGTGCTTCCTCTGTGCCAGATTCTGTTTCTGGGTAATTTAAGATCATTTGGGGCTCTCAGTTTGGAGGAAATTACATAAAGGTAGAACTGACTAAGTAAATTGAGTAAGAATCTCTTAGTAAATACAAATGTAAGTGGCTGAACTTGACTCATTCTCACCCAGTGAAATTACTCAAGTATTGGCCACATTTTCAAAATTCACTCCCACTATTGTCACTCTAGGCTGCACGTTAGATATTATAGCAAATATATTCCAAACAAGACATAGAAAGAGTAGTTTAGTATTGACTGTTCTGTTCAGAAATAACATGGAAAGGGAGAACTTGAATGCGAAAAACCAGAGGAATTCCTAAAATTGAAAACAAGGCTGGTCTTCTAAGCTGAGCATCTGAAGAATATGACAAAGATCTCATATGATTAATGACTGTTTATGTATGTATATACATATATGCATACATGGTAAAATAGGATGAGATACTTTAGTCTCTGTAATTATCAATTTGCTTTATTTCAGTGAACTCTGAAGAAAAAAAATTGTTTTCAGAAAAAACTCCTAATCATAGTTAGCTAAAATTACGGCCTCAGTAAAATGTTATCTGCACCTGAAAACATAACGTATTTATGAGTGGTTCATCAAAAATGAATTATGAAGAAAGCTGACTGATCTATCTTGCATTATTGGCAAAAGTTGCATGCACTGCCTGTGCCCTGTAAAATGAGGCTCTATTTTCTGTTTGAAATGTTGACCAGGAATATTGCACATGTATCCTCATTTCTCTTCAATGCATTTTTCTTACTCTAATTCTTTGTAGCTTACAAAAGTCATCACCTTTGTAATTATCATTGCACTACCACCTCTTCTTATATATGAGAATCATTTCTTTTTAGTAAAATAAAGCATGTAACTTGTCTAATTGACATTTAATCCTTATCTTTAATATAATAATATTTAACAATGTATACAATATCTTATTCGTGACATCTTTTCATATACAGTAATTCTAAGTAGAAGAGAGGAGTGTTCTTTTCTGGGGAAAACACACAACTTACTTATAAATTAAACTGTTCTACTGAGTGGAACAATGGCAGCTTGACCTTGGTTGCTAAACTAATTGCTGTGTAATACCTTGAGACTCATTGGCATTATCTTACCTTTCCAGACCATCTGGTATTTGATAAAAGTAGATACAAAAAGGTACAAACAAAATGATCTTTCCGTATTTCTAGGTCATTCCGGCATGAGAGTCTACCCTATTCTTATGCTTTGACACATGCATTAAATGCAACTACTCAGGACAAAACTTATTTTTATAATGAAATGAGAGGTTATTTATTTGCTAATCCAGTAGAAGAGGAGGCAGAGAAAATGTTTACTTTGGTGCAAATACAATATATGATCATTAGAATTTGGCGATAAAAGAAATATGAAGCTGATTTTATTTAACAAAGTGGATTCCGCCACCAATTTTGATGGGAATGCCATGACAAGTGACAATGCCCCACTCAATGCAGGCTTTGAAGGTTCCTGGCATGAATGCTCTACAATGCTGGGAGCAATACTCAGTCTTCAGCAATCAGAAATGCCTCCATCAATTTTCACATGCTATTAAAGGAGGTGGTGAAAATCACCGAGATGGAAGATGATAGTATAGGCTGGGAGAAAGATGATGAGGTGTATGTAGCTAAATGCTGTGGCTGACACTGTCGAATGTATATCTGGGGTCTGTTACCAGCCCTCCAAACGCTTTATGTTCTGGATTATGAAGATGGGGAGCAAACATACAGAACTTTCAGTTAAGGGTGACCATGTGACCCAATTCTGCCAATGAGATATATGCAGGTGTCCCTGGGGGTTTATTCCCTTCAAAAGAATGAAAGATAAACTATGATAAGGGGAAGGATGTTTTCAGCTTCCAGGCATGGCGATACAAAGGTCAAGGTTCAGCAGCCATATGATGATAACATAATCATGAAAGTAACCTACAGAACACAAAGGACTAAAGAGGCAGAAGCAACTTGGTCCCTTGATGATAACAACGCACCCTGATGACAGCCTTCCATGATTTCTCCTCCCATTTTTGCTGTATAATATCATAGATTTAAAGTCATTCTAGTAGTTTTCTTTCAGTCACAGCTGTGTAATCCTGTCAGAAACATTGTTAGGCGACTTATAGAGAGAGATTTTTTTTAAGATCTAGGTGAAATTACGTCACAAATGGGTGGGAGTATTATGGTCAATGATATGGGTGGTTGAGATAGTAGAAGGCAGAGACCAAATCATTTTCATCTGAGAACAGAGAAGCAGATAAAGATAATAATTGGTAGGGTGAATAAGATGAACAGAGTAAATAATTCATTAGAGTTATGTTAATATCTCTATAAATGACAGGTTAAACTGAATTCTTAAGAAGAAGGTTGAGTTAAGGAAGGAATTAGGACTGTAAAAAAAAAGAAGTATAGTATAAAAATTTTTTAGATTAAAAAACCTCTCAGCTACTGATAAAGAAGAAAGATAGGTTTAATTGGAGAAAGTATATAAAAAATATAGATGGAGAGAAATATGTGGCCAATGAGATATCTCTAAAATGAGAGGTCTTAAATATGGGGTAATTTGAATGATTAAGAATTTACTTGATTTCTATCAATAATGTTAGTAAATTCTTGCATAAAGACAGATTGTCCAACTTTTAAAAAATCCTCCTAGGATTAAATCCTATCTTTTCATTTCAGAGTTCATCTATTGCAACCAGTCATTAGGATAGCAAACCAGTTCATTATCACTTTAAAATATTTTTATTTCAACATAGTAAACTAGTAGCAGTGGTTCTTAGCTAAAAATAAAAAATATAAAATAATCAAATGCAAAACCAAGAATGCAGAGACCTCTCCTCATGAAGCATAAGCAACTCATTATCAACTTGCTGTTGTCAAAAAGCATTTTCCTTGCATCTCATTTTCATCTTTTCACTTACATGTTACTTTGAATTGCCAATAAGAATGAAATATTTGACATAAGAGCGAAAAAATAAAATACTGCGAGTGTAGAAAGACACAGTAAAATAAAAATGTGACTCTATGGTGCAATTTAAAATAGGTAGTCTTTCTGGAAATATTTCATGTGGTTAGTGTTATCTTGTGAAAAATGCCTGTAATCGGTATCTTTTTCCCCCCCAATCCTTCCAAGCTAATCTAATAGACAATGAATAAGCTAGAAATATCCCATTTATAATTCACTTGAATAACCTTTATTTCTTAAATAAATCTAGAAGGGAAAATTATTTGTAGCAAATTTATGAGAACTGCACTGTGTTACTTACAATGCACTAGATCCCTGAGTTTTATACACAACTTCAACTATTCTGTACTCCTTGGAAATGTATTGATAAAGTAAAAGGAAATTTATCCAAAATAAAGGGCTACAGGAATAAATTGATTATCAGAGGAATTAGAAAATATCTGTAAATCACAGCATCTATAGACAGCTATGTCTGGCACGTCCCTTTAACCACGCTATGATATTTGCTAACCATGCTTCTGCTATTTGTTCTTATTACAGGCCCAGATGGCCAAGGTTGATCTTTAATTTGTTAGGCTCAAAATAAAATATTGTCCTCTCCAGAGCTTCACAAAGGTTGCTCAACTTTATAGTTTAAGACATTCCAAATAAATCTGTGTTACTCTGTAATTTAGCCAAGGGCTGGCTATAAAGATGAGGTTCTCCTGGGGTCTTCCCAGCTGCTCTGATTTAAATCCCCTCAATTGCTTGACCATCATCCTCGACTTCCTGTAAAGTCTTCTAGTTTAAGCCATTAAGAAACTATCTATATTTTTCTTTCTATTTAACACTTTCTTATAAGACAGTCATATCCTTGGTGGAGGTGCTATTAGTGGGAAGGTAGAATGCAAACACCTTGGGATGAAAAGTAAGCCTTCCAATTTCCCTCCCCCTTCTATGGTCTTAATCCATTTTGTGCACTGCTTCTAATTTGATTAGGTTTCCACTAAAACTAAATATGATTCTAGTTTTAATTTAAAAAATAAATTGTATGGGAGAGGTTTAGTATCTATAGGTTAAAGTATCATCTTGTTAGGAATTCATTGGTGCTACACAACAAATTTCCACTCAAATAATTCATGAACAACTTTTGAAATATTAAAATCAATGAGCAATGTAGGTTTCCTGGTTTTAGACACCTCTGCTGTTGCGGTACTGTTTCAGTACTACTGCCACTTTGGGTATAGTTGTAAATGGCATTACATTGATTCATTCAATATGTTTTTGTTGGGAGTCTATAATGTTTACATGCAGTACGAGGTATGGATAACAAATAATGAGCGGTGTCGAATATGCCAACAACTTCACGTCTTAAAAAATAATACTTAAGAAACAGCCTTATAAAAGCATAAACGGACTGCTGAGTTCAAAATTATTGTGGGGAAGGGAAGTCAACTCATATCATTGATATGCAAGAGAAAAGTACCTTTACCTTTTACTCAGGGAAATGCATGTACTTTTTTTTGACAATATAGTATTTCCTTAATTTTTATTTTATTTTATTTATTTTTTTTAAATATATTTTATTGATTTTTTACAGAGAGGAAGGGAGAGAGATAGAGAGTTAGAAACATCGATGGGAGAGAAACATCGATCAGCTGCCTCCTGCACATCTCCTACTGGGGATGTGCCCGCAACCGAGGTACATGCCCTTGACCGGAATCGAACCTGGGACCTTTCAGTCTGCAGGCCGACGCTCTATCCACTGAGCCAAACTGGTTTCAGCCTTAATTTTTATTTTATATTCAGCTGTGGGAAAGTCCAGTGAAGAAAATTCTTATTCCTTTCCTAACTCGCTGAGTGTGAACAGCCATCTGTAATGACCTGCTAATGGGTGTGGTCAGCATGTGCTCTATTTAAATCTAAGAGAGTAGATTAGATTAAGATTAGATTACTTCATAGCCCCAATTAGACAGACATAGAGCCTAAGACTGAGACAGTATTCCGGGGACTCCCCGATGGCATGGTGGGAAGAGGAAGAAGATTCAGGAAAGGAAGCTAGAAGTGGGAGGGGAGCAGGGGACAGCGCTGTCATCGAAGCCACTGAAGAACCTGGAGATAAAGAACGTGGCCCATATCATTGAAGCTGGCTGACAGGCCAAATAAAATAAAACAGAAGTAATCACTGGGTTGGACACCATTAAAGCCATGGATGTCCTTGACATCGTATTTAATTGTTATTTTAACGATATTAATTAAAATCAACGTTTCAGCGTGGTGGGTCTGGTCCTCATTGGTTGCTGTTGAGTTAATGGACAGCAATAACGGGGCCGCCCCGCAAACCTGCTAAGCGTTTAATGATGCAATTCGAGCTGGAGTGTCTTTTACTGTGTCGCATAAAAGTTATTAATGTTATTAAAATATCCACAGAAATACAATCCAGACCGGCAAGCCGCCCTCTGGTTGTTGGCTTAATATGCGTCCTTGCTTGTATCAGGGGTGGGGCGTGTGTGAGATAGTTGCTACAGGTTACAGACATGGAGGTACTTCCAGAAGCATTCTAAATTCCCCTTTCATTCTCTTCCTATTTCCTTCCATTCCCTTTTCTTCTCTGTCTTCTTCACTCTCCTATTCTGCTTCCCTTCCATGACTCCCACGCACATCTCAACGCCCCTCATTAAATAATACAAAATGTAAGACTCCCTCTCTCCCCTCAGCCTTCCATCCCTCTCTTTTCCTCCTGTCGGTCCTTTCCTGAACCTTCCACAGATTGTCTGGGCCTTTCATAACCAGAAGTGTCACAGCACAGAGAGGCGCCGGGTCGGGAGGTGAGGATGACGTCTACACAGCAGACACCAAAAAATTTCCACTTCTTCTGGGGAGCTGAGCCCCAGCAGCTGAGTGGCTGCACAACACTTTCTTTTTCCTTCCTGTTAATGAGGGTTGAAGGGATAATAAAAATGAAGGCGATTCCTATTTTGTAACACGTAATGCCTTAGTAAACCTCAAGGACTTTCCACTATTATTTTAATAAAATCCTTCCTAGCGGCCATCTGTTCCACACGGGTCAGGCTTTGGTCTGAACAGTATATTTCAGCACTCAGCTCGGGCGGAGAAGGCACTGCAGAGGGAAAGCAAATGAGTTCTGTTTATCCTTGAGTTGACCTAGGGTTCGATTTTGCTTTCTATTGATTGATAGTATAATTACCCAAGTGTTAGTTTTTGTCAACAGAAAATCTAGCCGTGGCCTATTTTGTAGGTTAGGATGTCTGTCTTTCACTGGAGGTCCGACGAGTTGCTTTCACGTGTGCACAGGGAAATATATTCTAATGAGAGTTCTCGGGACTCTGCATCCTGCACTCGACTTGATAAATGGAGACCTTATGAAAGTGACAGTGGCTTAGCCTTCCTGGAGGCCGGTGTGGTGTCCTACCTGCCTCAGCTCCCAGCATGCGTGATTCTAAGACTTGACAAGAGCAGACTAGTAATGTTGAGCAAGATTCCGGGTCGCTCGAGCTGTCAAACTTTAGAATTATGTCTTCTAGAATAAGAAAGAGGAAAATCACTGTTGAACTCAAGGACCTGACAGATAAACCCTCTACCTTTATGCTATGACTCTAGCAGAGATGAAATAGGCCAGGAAAAGACTAATTCTTTTTTTTTAATATTAGTAAATTGTTAATATTGGGCATAACGGTAAATAATATGCAGGAATTTCTTTCTAAGGACCTGAATATACTTGAGATGAGACTATCTAATAAGCATGATACACTAATTATAAGAAAGGTACTAGCGGTTCACATGGAACATACATGCTCAATATTTTTATCATATTTTAGAAACTTCAAAGGGAAGTCAATGGAGAAGATCGATTAAGGTAGACAACCTTTAGATCCCCCAATCTTTCTGCACACATAAAAATGAGTAACATGATGTATATTCATTCAACAGTTATTCTTTTTTTTAAAATATATTTTTTATTGATTTTCACAGAGAGGAAGGGAGAGGGATAGAGAGTTAGAAACATCGATGAGAGAGAAACATCGATCAGCTGCCTCCTGCACACTCCCCACTGGGTATGTGCCCGCAACCAAGGTACATGCCCTTGATCGGAATTGAACCTGGGACCCTTGAGTCCGCAGGCCGACGCTCTATCCACTGAGCCAAACCGGTTAGGGCTCAATAGTTATTCTTGAGTACATATCAAATGTGAGTCACTTTTCAAGGGCAGTATATAGGATTTAACTCAGAAAAAGTATATATATATATATATATATATATATATATATATATATATTTTTTTTTTTTTCAGAGAAAGGAAGGTAGAGGGAGGGAGAGAAACATCAATGATGAAAAAGAATTATTGGTTGGCTGCCTCCTGCAAACCCCCTACTGGGGATCCAGCCCGCAACCCGGGCATGTGCCCTGATTGGGAATCAAACCATAGCCTTCTGGTTCATAAATTGACACTCAACCACTGAGCCATGCAGGCAGGGCTGTTTTTACTGTAATGTTTGGCTAACTGAAGTGGGACACCTTACAAGAATTTTCCAAACAAGACAGCTGTAAAGAAGAAAAGAATGGAAATGCCTGACGCATAAACTTCATTTTCTTTTGTGTGAAAATCCTGAAAAGGCCTTTGTAGGGACAATTCTAGGGTAAATATTAGGCTCTTCTATCCCAGGGATGTGTTTTCACCGGGAGTAATATCAACCACAAGCCAGTGAAAATTGGTTTGGGAGTGGTGGGAAAATCTTAGATATTACTGCTGTTTGTTGTCCCCCAATGGATCATACCACATAAGCAACAAAAACAGCATCTCTGGACAGAATGGGGGATACGAATGGGAAAAAAAGTCTAAACAAGCTGCTTCCTGGACTGAGAAGGAAAAGAGGTTAAGAAAAACTGCATCAAAAATTGGAAGGTGTCTGTGAAAAAAGTTTAATAAAAATTAAAATTGACCCTCTTACTACCTTACATGTTTTTACTTACTCTACTTGGATCACCACACGTTACAGCACTAAAATTAAGGGGGAAATTTTAAAAAAATTTTTTTTAGAATATATTTTTATTGATCTCAGAAAGGAAGGGAGAAGGAGAGAGACAGAAACATCAATGCTGAGAGATAATCATTGATCAGCTGCTTCCTGCACACCCCCTACTGGAGATTGAGCTTGCAACCCAGACTGTGCCCTGACTGAGACTAGAACCTTGACCTCCTGGTTCATAGGTCAACACTCAACCACTGAGCCACGCCGGCAGGGCAAGGAAAATTTTTAAATAATAAAATCCTACTCAAAATAAAAATCAAAGAAGTAATTACGTTTTTAAGGTGAATGAAATAATATATATAAACAATATGATATTTAATGATTTGCACACATGTAGGTAGATGTGTGCATGTAAATATTAGAAGAGCAATTGCTGACTAGATTAATCTGCAGAACGCACTGCATAAAGTGACATTACACTCAATGGCTAAACATCATTGCTGTAGTGTTATGGACCAACATTCACGAGAGTAAGACCACCAACTCCAATTAGGTCTTAAGCAGCAAGTGAGGATTTATTGAAAGCTGGCCAGCGACTGCCGTAGGCGTTTTCTCCTATGACAGCATCGAACCTGGTTCTAGGCCAGCCTTTTATACACAAAAACCAAACGGTTGGCTAAACACACACAAAGTTACCTGGGATACAGACATAAAGTTACCAGGGCTACATTAATCAATACTGCCCCATTACCAAGGTGTTATTAATCAACTTTGCCCCATTGCTCCAGCTATTAATATAAACTTGCCCCATACCCTAGACTACCCTCGACCACAGTTGGTTTCATTTCCCTAGTACAAGAGGGGCTTAACTGTAACAGTAGGAGAAGGGAAAATCGCCTTGGACAAGTTAACATGGTCCTGGAGCGCATTCCCAGCCCTAACATTTTGGAAATGGCGAACTTCACTCAGTGAAAAGCAACAAGCACTACAATAGTTAGTATAAAGAAACACTCAGAGTGAAAGAATTCTCATCAGCTGTTTAAGTGGAGGACCGGGACCACAGCGCACAGAACTACGGTTCCAGGGGGAAGGCAATGTGTTCCATTTGTTTGTATGTGTGAAGGTAGCAGGGTCAAAGGGGAGACAAATGGAGGCCTGACAATTTCGTGGTTTCCCTTTGAGACCAGGAAATCCATTTAGATGGAGCGTTAGGCAGCATCTGATCCATGGGAAACATTCCCAGAAGAAGGTCATGGCTCGAAGGTTATATTCAGCTGGTAACTGAAGGTGGCGATTACTGAGTCCTTGGACATCCCAGACATCCCAGGGAGGCATCTTTGTTGTAAAACAGGAACATCCCACCTCTGGCAGCATGTAGCAGGGGAGGGTGGGTGGGAAGAGATCAACCAATGAACTTGTACGCATATATGCATAACCCGTGGACACAGATAATGGGGTGGGAAGGGGAAGGGAGGGGGGCATGGGAGCGGGCTGGAAGAGGCTAATGGGGGGAAAAGGAGGACCTATGTAAAACTTTCAACAATAAAGATTAAAAAATAAGAAGAAAGTAAAATTTTGTAAAGCAAAACAAGGCAAGAAACTCAAAATTAGAGAAGTCCAATTTTTAGGTGGGCATCTACCTTTAGACTTCCCGCTGTTCACGGCCCTGGGATTATTTTCTCTCCTCTCTAATGCCTGCAGGAAGCAAAACAGCATTGTTTTCTGGGTGCTGTGGACTGAAGGTTTGTGTCTCCCCAAAATGTCTATCTTGATGTTGAACACCCAACATGATGGTGTTTAGACATAGGGTCTTCGAAAGAGTAATTAAGTTATGAGATCAAAGTCCCCATATAAAAAGAGACACCCCTACCCCCACTCCTCTCAGTAGAAAATCTTTAGTAAAAGCAGCCTTGATGCTTGATTACCTCCCAGAGTTCCTACTTCTGCATTGTTTTTAGCCTCAGAAAATCCTGCCTTTTGTGACAACACAAAACTGACTGCTAATGGGCTCATAGAAGGGCTGTTCATGGTTCATTTTCTACCGCATTGCCATTAATGGGAACTCATTCTCTCCCACAGTCTGCTTGGCCTATCGAATTTATGATAGAAGACATTTAATGTATTCCTTCCGCTACCTTTGCCTCCTCATATATTGATATGTGCATCAGGTTTTGTCTTGAATCAGGTTATTAGCAAATTCAGTTCATTGAGGTTATTAGACATTTGTGACCAATTTACAAACACATCAGACAACAACAGCCTTCTGGAAGGTGCGGCTACCCCAGGCTCTTGGCTGTTCACTTGCAATGATGCTTGAAAGCCAACATTGTAATCAATCATTTTATTTATTAACTTTTTTTGTGTGTGAGATCCTTCCTAAATATGAGGGAAGAGCAATGAATAGAGAGAAACTGAAGACACATTAATATGCTTAACTCTTTTTGCCTAGGGCTAGCCCTACATAGAACAGTGTATATTTTTCATTAAATAGAATAATAAAAAATCAAATGCAATTAACTGAACTAATATGAAGGGACAAGATAAATGCTATATCCTAATAGAATTCCAATGCTAACAACTTCAAGCCATAGCTGTCTTATTTGTGGAGTAGAGCAAATAACATTAAGCTAAAGAACCAACTAATGGATGATTAATGTTCCTTATTAAATTAGATGAAGGAAAATAACAATGTTAGTTGTTAGCAAGTCACCAGAGTGGAGGGGAAAAAATAAAAAGGAAACTTTGACAAGGATAATTTTTCTGAAGTTTTATTTTATAAAGATGGTGAATATAATTACCCGGGGAAATTGGATTTTTTTTCTATTTTGACTGTAAATTCTCTTTGTAATGTTATATGAAAATATAGTGTAGGATTGATGGTTGCTTTGACAAGTAGATGGCAAGCTGCACGTTGATCGTGTACTTGTGAGTACTTTGGGAGGGCTGTGGAGTTATGTATGCTATTGGTGCCTGTGCTTGTGCCCAAATCTCTCAGGTTTCATTTTCCATTTATAAACTGTCCAGGGAAAAAAAAATGCCTAACAATTTCATATTTAAATTGTGTTCATTCTACTGAGTTCCAGGGTCTACCTTAAAATGTTGTTAATGTGTGAGACTTGTGTTTCTTTTTACAATAGAGAGGGTCCAACTAGCCAAAGGTATGCCCTCTATACGTCCAATTAGCATGAGCTCAGCTCAGCCAATCTCCTTGAAACTAGAGAACTTGGGAGAGTATGCGTTAAGTTATTTTTTTTCCCTAAAAGTGTTTGATTTATTTCTGGCAACTAAAGCATTCTTAACTCATTGGGGGAAAATACCACTGAAATTTTCCAAGAACTTGAATACAGTTGAGTTCATCAAAAGATATATTTCTACAATGCATCATGTGTGTATGTATTGTGTGTTCACCACCCCAAGTCTTCTTCCATCACAATTTATCCCCTCTTTACCTCCTGAAAGCTGTATAATTTTATTAACCAAGGTCACCCCAATAAATTCAATATTAAAAAAAAGGTATGTTTCCATGTGTGAATATAGTTAGGGCTCCAACCTAATAATGCATTCAAAGGAAATTTTCAGCGAAGTCCACTAGTTTAAATATTAACAAGTTTGTTTTTCACATACCAGCCCACTGTTGGTTGTTTAGTCTATGAACCAAGGCATTTCCTAGTTAAAATGTTCCTGGCTTACTGATGGAGCTGGGGTTTGTTGTAGATAAAAAAAGAGAGAAAGAAACCGCTGGTGTGTTTCGTAGTTGAAGGCAAAGGATTTAAAAGCGGGTGCAGACTGATATAAATAATACATTTTAAACATAAGGTTTTTTTGTGATAAGCATGCTGATGATTTCCAAAATATATTCTGAAATGGTACAAATCAGTATAAATTTGACTGCATTATTTAAATGATGGTCTTCAACTTTGGAGCATCAAATGAATGAAGACAACGCATGTGAAAGAACTTAGCACAGTACCTGGCACATACAAGCGCTCAAGCATTTTTGGTAGAAACTGAACACTAAATTCATGATTTTAAAGTCAAAAAGGACACTGAAGACATTATAAAGTCATTTTTACTCAGTATTGCTACGTTTTTCTGTCTATATTTATTTATTTGTCCTGACCGAGTCCAGGAGGTCTCCGGGTCAAAGAACAGGGTGTTTATCACTCACAGAGCATCTCTTGGTTATGTCCCTGAACCCTAGTCGCCGGGAGGCAATATGATAAAAGCCCGATGCTACCTATACATGCACTGAGCTTGCACCACAGGAGAGGAATCCCGAAACTATGATTATCACAGCTTATTTAGCATTTGTTTATATTTAAAAACCAAAAAAACATTTCTGAAAAGAGAATGTCCATGTCCTGAATGACATTCTTGATTGGTAAGCTGTTTAAAATTAGCATCTTACACCCATGTCCATCAACAGAACACAAAAGGTACAACAGGTTTCTTTGTCTTAAAGATTAGGAAAAATTGTTGAGCAAATGCATTCTGTTAAGCTTAAGAATTTAACATTTTTTCATGTAATTGATTAATGTTTTAACTTTGCGTCTTTTTATTTAGCATCTTAGTTGAATACTAGAGGCCCGGTGCACAAATTCGTGCATGGGTGGGGTCCCTCTGCCTGGGCGACGATCGGGGCCCATCGGGGCTGATCAGGGCCGGCCAGCTGGGGGTAGGGACCACGGGAGGTTGGCCGACAGTGGGAGGTTGGTTGTGGGAGCACACTGACCACCAGGGGCAGCTCCTGTGTTGAGCATCTGCCACCTGGTGGTCAGTGCATATCATAGCAACCAGTAGACCGGTTATTCGGTCGACCAGTCATAACGGTTGCTTAGGCTTATATATATATAGATTATACTCTCAGAGTATCAAGCCATCTACATAATGTACATTTACAACTGTAATATAATAATGTTTAGTGTTTATTTAATAACCTCCAAAATACAGATTTCTTTCCTAAATCACCATACATGGTCAATTAATATAGAATATATTATTAATGTTGCAGGAGTGTTCTCATTTAAGTATTTATATTTAATAGGTGACATAAATGTGATTAATCAGAATATATTAATTAAAATAATTAAACTAAATTCCTGATGAAAACATATAATAAAAGTGGAAGAGAATTAACTGATGGGAAAGATTTCCATCTTTAACCTTAGCAGGGATTTTAAATTTTAATTGTAGAGAGACAGACGCTCACAATAAAAAAAGTGATCTTTTATTTAATTTCGCCAATGTGCTTAGAATTTCATCAGCTTTCTTTTTACGATTTGAATATGTTTCTTTCATCTTCCCTGCGTGTTTTTTTTCTTTCTGGGAATGTGCCATGGGCACTCACCCATCACAACGGCAGTGGGCATTTTAATCCCAATTATTCCGCTGCTGTCTGTGATCCCCCATGGGCCATAACAACGCATCCTCCTGAGATCTGTTCTCCAAGTGTGTCTTTTATCTCTTCCACCTGTGGGGACGTGGTGGGAGGCAGTTTAATTCTATCGCTCCCATAAAGTCACAGAGCTTCCATCCCTCCCGTTAAATATCAGGTAAATCATTAAGAGGAAAAGACTCGGAGCTGATGCTTGCGAGAGCCGGGGCATGAATAAACATGAAGAACTTGAGTGAAAACCCCTCGGGTACTGGGGATGTTAGGAAGTATTTAACAGCAGAAACCTGTGAGCAACACAGAAAAGTTCTTTAGAACAGCAGGGTAGCCTATTTTAGTCACTCAACTGAAAACTGTTCTCAACAAGCCAAAGCCACAGCAGTCTTCAAAGAAAAGGAACCTTCCACCTCCACCCCCCTCCAGCTCAGAGCCTTAGGGAACAGGAGAGGAGGCAGAAGCTAGGCAGGCTTATTCTTTTTTTGTTGTTGTGATCCTAGCCCAAGAACATTCCTTCCACTGATTTTCAGAGAGAGGGGAAGGGAGAGAAGAGAGAGAAGAACATCAATGGGCACTTTACCAGTCAGGGCCTGGAGGACAGCCACACCTTTTTAAATATCAATGTTTATGTGAATCAGGTGCAGTGCTGGGAGACACAGACATAGCTGCAGCAATAGGGGACTTTTCAAAAACCATAGATAAGACCACCTCCTCCTGCTTTCCCCCTTCCTTGATTGTATCTCCTCCAACCAACCTCAGCTATTTCACTGTTACACCTGCCAGTGGCACTGTGTTACTAGAGCCCCGTCAGGCAGCCTCAAGACCGGGGTATACATGGCGATACAACACACTCACACAGGCCCAGGTGTGTGAAAAATGGGTCATCGAAAACACTCTTTCTACTCCCAAATTTTCCTTTTGTTTCCAAAATGGTAGCCATGACCCATGAAATTTATCTCAAAACCCACTAGTAGCATTATTTGAACTTTTCTATAATCTGAGTTGTGCAATACTCTACAATAACTCAATGCTCTCTCTCCATCTCATTCCCTTTACATCCACCACTCCAACAATTCCTTGTCCAATTTCCCCCAAATACCCCAAGGACTTCATGACCGATATACACTATTGCTTATCACTTGCATATCATCTCTCTTTCCGTGCCTAAATTTGATCATCTGGCCTATCATTCTAATCATACTCCTGTGTGTATAGTCAAACCTCTTTTTTCTCTTCTTTTTCCCACCATATTATCTGGAAGAAGACCAACTCTTGCTAGGTAAAAGCCCTTATTCTGTGCCTGCAGTCATGCTCAGGTATTTGGTTGGGCAAAAACACATAATTATACTCACTGGACCCATGTTAAATTCAAAACAACCAACTTTACGCATTACTTGACCAGGACACTATCAAATGATGGGCCTTTTTCACAATTAATGAAGAAAATAATCCTCAGATGAAAGCATTCCAAAGCTACCACTACTGAATTTACCTACTTATTTTTTTTAACCCTTGAAAGTATTACATATAGCACCCCTTTCCCCCATTGACCCCATCTAGCCCACTGCCACCCCTACCCCAGTCCTTCACCACCCTGTTGTCTGTGTCCATGGGTTATGCAGATACACACATACAAGTTCTTTGGTTGATCTCTTCCTATCCACCTCCACCCACCCCTGCCTTCCCTCTGAGATTCAACAATCTGTTCTAGGACTCTACCTTCTCTCCAAAAGTTAGGTATGAATATTGCATTTCTAATCCCATATGCCACACCTGCCATTTTTACACCAGATTCTATCTTCTGTCACTCAGCCAATTAGAGTGGCCAGCAATTTCCCTCTCCCTCAGTCAAGGAAGAGTTTATGGTACTGATTAGTCTCACAATAAACGCATTTGAAAAGAAGTGAATACACATTTATTGGCAATAATCATCAGGTAATAAAGTGGATCAAAGAGCTATTAACTTTGACTGCTAAGTTTACAATGTCTGTATTGAAATAATGTAATGTCTTTGTTAAAAACTATACTACTGAGGTTTTAAAGTCAAAATTATAGTATTACTTTAACATGCATAACAATGGCTCAAATATTCTACATCCTATTTTAAGAAAGGATCAGTTGATGTAAGAGAATGCCAACTTTATTGGAGCATTTTCCTGCCCTGGAGCTGTCTCATCAGTTCATTTTAATAATGTCATAGCAGGCAATCAATGTGTTGTCTCCATGTTAATGGACATAAAACTTGTCCCTCATCCAGAATGCATATGTAGGGTTTTATAATCTGGGATTTATTGAGAACACTGCAGTAAAAGTATTGATGTTCCCATCAGCTTGGGTCTAAGCCTATAATTAATAGCTTGTTTCCTTTCATTTCAATGAAAACAATCAAGTTCTAAGCTAATTAAGTGGCGGTAAGCCATAAATTACTCTTTGACTTGAGAGAAAATCTGGTTTTGAAACAAAAGGCCTTCAGAAATTAAGAAAAGTGAATTCATTCCCAGTACCTGATTGGACAGTTAGAGATGTTTCCTTTAAAAATATTTTTTCATTTGGTATTCTCACTGGCACTACAATAAAAATGCTATCAAATATTGATTATCACAGGAATCCATATATCACTTGGAGAGGTCTGTTTCCCAGATATGCATTACCTCCAACTGAGATCTCTCTTTCATTTGTGAAAACAAAAGCCCATGATATTTTCCCTAATATCTCTGCAAAACTTAACTTCTGTTTATTATGGGGGGAAATTTTTTTCAATAAAAAAAAAATAGCACTGATTTAGCCGGGCTGATGTGGCTCAGTGATTGAGCATTGGCCTATGAAGCAGGAGTTTATGGTGAGATTCCTGGTCAGGGCACATGCCTGGGTTGGGGGCTCGATCCCCAGTAGGGGGTGTGATGGAGGCAGACAGTCAATAATTCGCTCTCATCATTGATGTTCCTATCTCTCCCTCTCCCTTCCTATCTGAAATCAATAAAAATAGATTTGGGGGGGTGGGGAAATAGCACTTATTTAGAACATAATTTATTGTAACTAAGCATTTCTATTCTATAATATGCTTGAACATAGTTATGTGCAATGTGAGATAATTCTTGGTGTTTTATATTTAATCTTCAGTATATCCTTGGGTATTTTCTTTGTAATATAAAACTTTGTATTGCTTAGTCAATGTAATTAAATGCCCATCTCAGTATCTATGATAACAGACTGTTTTAATCATGTTGACATTTGTATTCTGAAATATGATCCAAATAAATAAAATTGGAAAAATTAGAAAAATGAGAAAAAAAATACATTGCTTACTTTTTAAAACTAGTATGATGCACTAGACACCCTAACTTATTTTCAGGCAAAACAGTCATGGATTGGCTGGTTCATTCTTGATAGAATCAGAACTAGTGGTTTCAATTGTTTTTATTTTTCACTACAGACAAGTTTGTGGTTTCTTTGGCAATATGTCAGTTTCAAGGCTGAGAAAACCTAGTGTTCTGTCATAAAGCCATGTCTGTTTTGTACTTTATGATCACAATTGATAAGAATCTTAATACTGATATAAATTCTCACTGGTGATTATTTAATTTGCTCTTTTGTTTTTAGATTTCCACCTCAGCTTAATAAAAGATCATTAATTTTAATTAATAAAAACATTTAATAATTACGCTAGTTGGCATTATTCCAGTTTTTAAACACTCTACAGTCTCAATTTTCTTATCTTAAAGCAGCAATTTCTATTGTTTTTTCTGCAAACCACGAATGAGTGATTATACACCCCTACTCCCCCAACATCCTCAGGTGATGGAAAAGTAGTCTGGCTATAATGGCCTACTTAAAAAAACAAATATAAATACTGAGGTTATGCATATTAAATGTCTACTTAATATGCCTACCTCCTACAACCTGGGCATGATAGTGACCCTTCTAACTCCCAGCAGGCAAAATGTAGTACTTTAGAGAATAATAAAATAAAAACTAGACAACTGTACAAATCGTCATAGAACAAATGATTTCTAGAAAGTTTTGTTTTGTGTGTTCACAGATTTTGAATATTTATTATAGTCATTTTAAAAAAATATTTTAATTGATTTCATAGAGAAAAGCAGAAGGGGAGAGAGATAGAAACATCAATTACCTGGTATAGGAGAGAATCATTGTTCAGCTGCCTCCTACATGCCCCCACTGGGGATCGAGCCCGCTACCTGGGAATGTGCCCTGACCGGGAATCGCACCGTGACCTCCTGGTTCATAGGTCAATGCTCAACCAGTGAGACACACCAGCTGGGCTATTATAGTCATTTATGAGGTCCCTTGTCATCAGTACTATAAGCAATAACTACAATTCCCTAGTTATTTATGTTCAAATACGCCATAGCTTCATTATGTTGAGAATACTCAGTTTAGCAGTCAGTCACTTTAACAAGTTGAAACCCAGTCTGCTATGCCAATAGGTGCTCCATCACTGTTACCTAGACGACACAGGTGACCTGGAAGAGAACCAGCTTCCAGATGAGGATTATTGGTGCCCTCTTTCACTGTGGAACTCAGTGCCAGACCGGACAGGAGATTATACAGTCAGTCTAGGTCAGTGATGGCGAACCTTTTGAGCAGCATTTTGAAAAACCCTAACTTAACTCTGGTGCCGTGTCATATATAGAAATTCTTTGATATTTGCAACCATAGTAAAACAAAGACTTACATTTTTGATATTTATTTTATATATTTAAATGCCATTTAACAAAGAAAAATCAACCAAAACAATGAGTTCGCGTGTCACCTCTGACACGCGTGTCATAGGTTCGCCATCACTGGTCTAGGTCTAGGTGTGACCTGAGCCTTCTATCTACCTTCCTTCTCCAAAGTCCTATAGGATCAATGAGCATCGGAGAGTACAGTCCCACATACAATTATCAAACCCTTGCCTTATGCTGCACTCCTCTTGCCTCAGGCTGTCGTTGGCCGCCCTGCTCTCTCTCTCTCTGCAGATGCACATGGTCTGACATAACCGGGTGAACATTCTCCCTCAAGAGTCTACACAGGCTCGAGACCAGCAGCGACTTAATCCTCAGAGGAGGTCTACACTGCACCACAAGCTCCTGGGTCACAGCTCTACCCATGAGTCATGTGGACCTAACTTACCGGCCCCCGGGTCAGCAGGGCTTAGCTACTTCTTGTTCTCAAGACAATCTCTTCTCTCCTACAATTTGTGTGTTTTTCCAATGGGACCCCCTAGACTTCCAAAACTCATTGTTACCCTGGGTGCTCACTGGGTTTTATTAGGGAGACCCTCTTAAGTTATATTCACACTTGCAGAAGGCAGGGTTCAAGTACAGGTTAATGTTACTTCCTGAGACTTTGCTTCTTTCCAGTGTATAAACTCAGCAGGTAGGTCTTTCTTATAGGACCAAACTACTTTCTGTATAGTGGTTTTCCCCCTTTCTAACAGAGCCTTCAGGTTCTTCTGAATTTTAGATTTCTCTGAAATCAATTTAAGTTTAGCAGAAAGCAACAACAACATGTATGTATTTCTCTCCCTCATATGAGATTGCTGACTTCAATGGTATTTCAGAGGTAAGATGTAGGAATGTTTTAAATAACATTAAAACATTGCTTCGTTTGTGTGTATTTCCTCTCTATTTCTCTTCTGCTTTCTCAGATTAGTGTATGAAAACAACAACAACAACAACAACAACAACAACAACACACACACACACACACACACACACACACGCACACGCACACAGGGATTGAAGTACCTGCCTCACATCTGCTGAATGCCTCTGTGATAATTTAAATACACTAACACCCAAACACACACACACACACACACACGCACATACACATGCACACATACACATACACATGCACACACACACATACACACTCACACAAACGCATGCACCACAGTGATGGTTTCTACCTGACAGATATCGTAACTAACAAGTTTGGACACAGCACTGGTGACATGAGGTAACAGCTCCTCCTCTGGTTCTCTGGGCAGTATTACTAGACCATTTTGGGAGCCCCCACTGCAGACCACGTGAGGCAAATCCAGTCTTTGTAAAAAAGAGATTTCTAAAGACTGGGACAGATAGACAAAAGAAAAACAGAAAAGGAGTCTAAACTATTCAAATGACGATTGCAATCTTGTTTCTGATGTGCTTTCTGGAAAGATATTGTTGTACAACTCCAGAATCAAACTATACACCTTAAGAGACCTTAGCAGCTACCAGCATGATGAAGTGGCCGTATCCTAAATTGCTATTTTATGTGGATGTGCTAATTGGAAACCAAGATATATTCAGGCAAATAAGAGAAAAGGGGCAAGATTTTCATTTGAAGAGGGAAGACACCATTTGTGTATTTTAAAATCAAAATACCATTCTGCTGTCTGTTAAAATGGACAAATGGACATTGTAAAACTAGTTAAACATAGCCCTTTTTAATGGCTGACTAATTTTATGGAAATATATGTACTTCTCGGTAATACAAGGTATAAATAAAAGTATTAATTTAGAATCCTACTATTCGTAACAGGGCTTATTATATACTATATCATGTTCAGCTAAGTAGAAAACTGCAATTTGACGGGTACATGCAATTGATGTGATGAATAGAAGCATTATTATTATCATTTAATTATCTTTCTTTAATGGAAGAAAAGCCACCCGTGTCCAGATGTATTATCTTTTTCACCTACAGAAACTTCATATACTTTGGGTTCTGATCTTAACAAAAATGTGTAATTCTGCCAAAAAATGAATCCTAGCAAAATTACCTAAATCCAATACACACATGAATAGAGACAAAACATTCAGATTACTTGTTTAGTTGACCTCTCTCCTCCAAAGCAATATACCCATAAGAGAATCCATTGCAGGAAGATAAAGTCCCAAGAAAAATAATAGGAGAAGAAAGAACATAAATATTGGTGAACCACTAGAAAGTTGCTTTATGTTACCAATTTTTAATAAAATGATCAATGTATCAAGTATCCCCCTCTCCTGTACCCTGAGGTAGCCATTAATAATAAATCACCTTACTCATATAAACATACACCAACATCTATATGTGAAGAATCTATCTGTAATTAAAAATCAATCATGTCTATTTTCCAGATCATTTACCTCACTCTGTTTAATAACCTGTGACATGACATTGATATAATTTATTGGAAGATATGATCTTGTGTCCAGAATGTTGCCACCACCTTCAATGCTGATTGGCATGTCCCTTTTGATACATGCTCACATACTTTGTTATATTTCTTTGATTTTTAGGATAGTGTATTAGGGTAGAGCTAGTTTCTATGATCAGTGAGCTACAACATATTAATGGCTTAACCCAATGTGGTTAATTTCTCACTCATCTAATGATACTGGGTTGTTGAACAAAACTGAGGGCAGCCTTTGCCATGCAGTCATTTAGGGACCCAGATGACAACTAAATTTATGCCATCTTCTATATGTCTTCCAAAATTTCCCCAAGAACATCGTCTATCAAGCTACCCAGAAGGTGGAGTTGATCCCCTGTAGGAGATTTATAATTTAGACCCGATAAGCACACATACTTCCATGGTGAGACCTCAGTCATGTCAACACCCCCACTAGCAAGGGGAAGGAACATGTCATCTTATCAATGACTCTAAATTCAAGGTTGAATAGATAATCATTGAAATGTTCCTATATTTTTGAAAATCTCTCTATATAAAAGCGTAATATGCAAATCGACTAGGCGATGGAAAGACCGGTCGGCTATGACACGCACTCACCACCAGCCCGCAGGCCCCAATCACCCTGCCGGCAGCCAGGGAAGAGCGGCCTTGATCACAGGCCAGGCTTACAGACCCTACCGATGCCTGCATTTTGTGCGCTGGGCTTCTAGTTTTGTTATAAGATGCTTGAGATTCACTGTATCCTGTGTGACCTATAAACAGTTTTTCTGTGACTTGCTTTGGTGCACTGGGTTCCAGAAAATGTTTGTGGTCTCCTGGTCAGGTGACAAGAGCACAATTAAAAATGTCAGGATGGGTAGCCGGAAATGACATTACATTTAACAAAACTTGGGTTGATTAAACTTATTGCTGAACCAATAATGCAATTGGACATTAGCATTTACTAGCAATAATAAACAAACCTCTCTCTTTTTTTAATCCTCACCTGAGGTTATTTTGCCACTGATTTTTAGACAGAGTGGAAGAGAGAGGGACACACAGAGAAAAATATCGATGTGAGAGAAACACATCGATTGGTTGCCTCCTGCATGAGCCCCGTCCAGGCCCAAGCCAGGGAGGAGCCTGCAACCGAGGTACATGTCCTTGAACAGAATCAAACCCAAAACCCTTCGGTCTGCAGGCCAATGCTCTATCCACTGAGCCAACCCAGCTAGGACATAAACAAGTCTCTTGAGGTTGTCCTCTCGTCACCAGTGTCATAAGTTATATAGCAAACATATTATGAAATGTTAAAGCTTCATAAAAATATCCTCTCCTTGTTGTTAATAAGTCCACAATTTTGATTTAGATAAGTAATTGCTTTCATGGTATCTGAGTTGGGTGCTAAAAATATTTAGTAGATAATAGGCCTTGTGTCAAAACTCATCAGATATTCTTCGGACCTATGCGTTTCCAATTCATATCACCTTCTCCTGGGCTGATTAATTGAAAACCATTGAGCTGCAATATTGCTGCTCGTCCTCTCTGCACCACTGTTTTATACACATGATTTCATCTGCATAAGAGAAAATGATCCACCACAGCTACTATTTCAAAAGTACAGCATATAAGTCCACCTACTGAAGACCTAACTAATCAACGAAATAGCCCTAGCAGTAAACATGAAAGAGGTTTCTGTGTTTCCCTTTAAAATACCCTCCAGATTTATGGTATGTATTGTCTGATCTAACAGCTTATAGAATCCACAGAACTCCTGCAGATCGATACCACAATTTACAGACCTGTCACACTATATGAAAGGAAAATCATTTAAATTACTCAAGCGCTCTTAAAGGAAGCACTTTCAAATTTAAATAATAGATTCCCATCAAAGAGAGGTTCGTCAAATGCATTTTGAAGTATTTAAAGACTATTTCTTATGAACAAGGTGGGAAGTCCATTTGTTTAGTAAGAGCAATGTTGACATAAAATTATTTCAGGTTTTAATTAAGGTTGTACAGTACTTCATGCACGTTTAAGGTTTCCAAAACTCTTTCATTTAATAGCCAGTTGAGGATGTATTCTAAGCCCCATTTTATAAATCAATAATGTAAGTTTCAGAGAGTTTTAATAATTTGCCCAAATTCACAGGATCACATATGTGGCATATAAAACACTGATATCCAAGCTTCCTCATTCCATATTAATGATCCTTTTGTTATATCATATTAAATACTTCTGTCAGGTTATATCTCTGTCACATTAAATAGAATGTGTGCTAGTCATTTTGAACTTGGCACATGCACTTGAAGCAAAACCATCATATGCAGTCTTTATACTATCTGTATATTTGAAAAGGTTTTTTTACTGAAAACTACCATTAGCCAGTCTTTCTTACTGACAATATATTACTAATAAAAATTTTTTGAATTAATATAAAAAAGGATACACAGTATTTATGCCTTCCCCCAAAGGAATCCAAAATCATATGTGTAGAATTTGCACAAAAATAGGCAGAAGAACAATGTCTGGCAAGGGTGGCTGAGTAAAAACAATAGTAAGGGGAAAATAGTAATGTGAAAAGCTCAGGAAATGAAGGAAAAGGGGACACAGAAAAAAAATCTAACTGCGTACAGCTTATAGTCATTGTTTACTGTAGTATGTTCCTTCACCCAATATCTAAGAAAGCCACCACTTTCTGCTTGGTGCAGTCTCTCTAGATACACAAGTTCATAATGACTCTCTTTGAATAACAATATTAAAATAGTGAGGTAATAATTGGTGAAGCATTTTAGAAAAATTGGATGTTCAAAGATAAAAAGTTGGTCATCTGATTTACTTCGGTTCACTCCCAAGAATCTGACAATTAGTCATCAGTGGAGAATACACCGGAAGCAGGAGGTGGGAGGGGGAGGGGAGGGGAGAGAGGAGAATAGAAAGGCAGAAGAGGAAAGGAAAGAGAGAGAGAAGAAAGAAAAGGAGGGGGGGTTACAGAAAGCTTTGGAAGATTGGTGACTGATGAACATGAATGGATGAATCTCTACAGTACATATCAACAGACAACAGTGGAGGCGTCTTGAAGTGTCTCCTGAAACTCAGGACTCTCAGCCCAGGGAGTGGGTGGTAGTGGCAGATGTCGATTTGTAAAGGGAGATTTCGCTGAAAGTACAGAACTGGATCTTTAAGTCAACCCCCCTCAATCCGCCCACTTCAGCCACATATTGAAAAGAGAGAAGAGAAAACTGAAGGGAAACTAGAAATGTGATTACGATTGTGTAAGGGGTCTGCGTGTGAATTTCACGGGGGAACATCACAGCGGATATGGGCAGAAACACATAGAAGCCTTTCAGATCCACTTGAGCACGTGCAAGACCAGCACGTCCGCTCCTGAGGCACTGACATTTTTGCACTGACTTCTCTGCATGGCTATCCCTAAAGCATATGAAAACAGGCTTCCTCGGCTGGGAGAATTCCTCTCCTAGAAGGACAAAAGATTGGTGATTTCTTTGGGTTATTGGTGCCCTTCAGTATCTGGGTTCGCTCCCCAAGGAGAAATCTATAATAATAAAAGCATAATATGCTAATTAGACCAGACATCCTTCCAGACAACCTTCCGGATGAAGCCAGGGCTGCGAGGGAAGCCCGGGTCCCAGGTGCCAGCGGGAAGCTGGTGCTGGCAGCCAGGGGAAGGAAGGCCTACTCTTGCATGAATTTCGTGCATCGGGCCTCTAGTATTTCATGAACAGCCAAAGAAGAGTCTACCGGGCCGTGTGGTGATCTTTCTCGTGTTCTCGGTTGTGAGTTCCATGAAACCAAAGATGGACACGACTGAGTTGTTTGCTTTTCTGTTGGGGATTGTCTTGGTGCAGACATGTCTAATTTCTTGTTACTTGTAAAAATATGATGACTTCTAATACAGTGTAATTACTCTTCCTTATAACAAGACCGGGACGCAGCCAGCATGTGTAACAGTGCGGCAGAGGCTGGGAACATGGGCTAGATGGAAAAGGCCTTTCAAGCATCAGGTAGATGACAAATGTACCCAATCAGTGACTTTATGGCCCAACGAGGTAAGTTTTTGAAGGAGAAAAAAAAAGAGAGAAAACCAGCATGTCCTGATTCTTAGAACACCAGATGCCCTACTTGCCAAGTGATCCACTTGATTGAATGAAGGCTTTATTTGTATGTCTCCTTCACCAAAGCATTTCAGATGGTGTTTGTTTCCCAACATTTCCATCAGGCCGTAGGAAAAATTCTGATAAGGACATTTCATGCCAATTTTTTTTTTCTCAGAAGAGTCGACATTTCTATGAGAAGCTTCATTAGGCTGACCTTACCTTTCTGTCCTCTATTTTGGGTTGTTTGCTATCCACTTAGAAACTAATGATTTTGAAGAATTAGTATAGAATTCTTAAATATTTTTTTAAAAAAACTTAACTGTAAATGATAAAAGTTTAGTGTTTTAATGTAGGATATAATTTAGTCAGCTTTCTACATATTTTAAATGAAGAGTTTGAATTTTAAATACTAACATTATGTCACTGTTAACCATGTCATGCAAAGTCCTATAATACATTTAATGTATATTCATGTACCGTTACTAGATGCCTATGAAGAACAATTTTTATAAACTGTCTGATTCCCAACCTTTTAAAGATGTGGCTTTATAAGGTAGAGATTTTTCTATAACAGTGATCATTTATATCATTAGATGTCTACTTATACCAGGTCATAAAATTAATTTTCACCTTAATTAATGCCTACAGCAATGATTATATTAGTAATCCATTCAGTTAATTGGATTTTGCTAAGTTAGTTGTGTTACAGTTTGGGCACCATTAATAAGCCAAGGTCAGTATGTCTCCTATCAGTATCCAATAACCAATGTAAGATTATAGTGAATAACTAAAGGCCCGTTTCACAAAGAGATTCGTGCAATAGGCTTTCCCTTCCCCTGGCTGCCGGCACCGGTTTTCCTCCAGGCCTTTGCTCTGGCCGGAGCCTTCAGTCTTCACAGCTCCGGATGGAGCCTTCAGTCTTCGCTCCACTGCTTCACCCCTATGTATGCAAATTAACTGCCATCTTTGTTGGGTTAATTTGCATACTCTCCTGATTGGCTGGTGAGCGTAGCAGAGGGACGGTCAATTTACATGTTTGTCTATTATTAGGTAAGATATAACTTACATTTGCAAGTCCTAGATTATCTATATACTCAGATTTCTGTTGGGGGCATATATCATTGTCCTTAAGGATCTTAGAAACAATTAGTTCAGATCCAAGTCTTTTTTCTCCCATGACTGAAGGGTTTATTGGGCCCTAACAGCCTGACATAGGCTAACCCCGTGGTCTGCAAACCGTGGCTCAGGAGCCACATGCAGCTCTTTGGCCCCTTGAGTGTGGCTCTTCCACAAAATACCACGTGCGGGCACACACGTACAGTGCAATTGAAACTTCTTGGCCCATGCACAGAAGTCGGTATTTTGTGGAAGAGCCAGTATTTTGTGGAATAGCCATACTCAAGGGGCCAAAGAGCCGCATGTGGCTCATAAGCCACGGTTTGCCAAGCTGCAGTTTGCCGACCACTGGGCTAACCAAATTCACAGAACACTTATTTGCTTAAGAGCAGGTCAATATATTCATTTACCTTCAGAATTATAACCACTTAGATAACCCTCCTCTGGCTTCCCATGGATGTATTCCTTTCCCATTAGAAGAAACCCAGTTAGGAAGCCTCGTTAAGGTCATGAAATTGTTTTTTGAAGAGCATGATGTCAGTAGGAACTTGATGGAGGAGAGTTAAGCAAAGTTCTTAAAATCATAATTCTTCTAAGGGTATAAACAGATTAGGTCCCATTTTCCACTTTAGAGAAAAAATATATATATATATACACACACATACTCTGAAAGATCACAAACTCTATTCTCCTTGAAGATTTTATAGGAATCAAAGCATCCACCCTTTCATTTAGTCTTATGGCTTTGTAACCTCAGGTTCATGTTATAAAGGTTCACTTTCAAAGGGGAGAATTAAATCTTTTCATCTTTCCCCACAGGCTATCCTGCCCATCTATTTAATCATTTCAGTCAATTCTCCTCAAACTCTAGTGTTTTTTTCCCCCGCCTCATTTCCTGTGCATGGTTTCTAGAACTGGAAAGAGATGAGAACAGGGTGGCTGATTCAGAGGCGAGAGAGGAAGGACCATGAATGCGGCAACTTAAGTGCAGGCTGGCTGGGAAGTACTATAACCCATACACAGTCCCATAGCGGTGCTGCTATTGGTAACATGATTTAATAAAATGGTGAACAGCTCTTGGAAGCGCTAAATAAAATCAAATACAATCTCTTTCAAAGTACATCATTATCATATTCCTTAGACATTTAATGTATCTTAAAAACATAAAAAGTACATGTCAAAAAGGGTTAGGTTCTAAGTTCATAACTTGAAGAAGGCTTTTTCATGTAGATGAATGTTCAGGAGGGTATTTAAAATTAGTTTGCAGCAACCAAATCGTGTGAAGGATTATTATGAACCCTATTATAGCCAGGCACCCTCTGATCACTGCCACTAGATTCCTCAATTATTGTAATGACAATAACATCTTCCAAATTCCCAAACTGTTCCTTAGAAAGTTGTAAGATACCTATGCATAGGAAAACCTATGACTTACAGCTTCAAGCCGGCATAAAACACAATAAATCAACTGGCCTTAATTCATAGCCTCTCTCTAATACCCATGTCATGGTACAACCAGGTGAGACTACGATGCATTCAAGAGATAAACAAATATAGGAAATGATGAAACGGTTTCTCCACTGAGGGTGTGGATGATATTAGCAAGAGTACATTCAACAGAATAGAGGGCGAAAAAAGTAAATTTCAGCAAGTGAAGTCATTTTTAGAAAGACTGAGTAATTTAAACCAGTAAGAATGTATACAACACATGCATCTTGCTTAGCTGCTAAGGAAGGAGAAAGCATTTAACTTGTTCAGATCTATTGAGTGAGACAATGCTAATGGAATTAAGCAAATTTAAATTAACGATGCAAACATTCCTGGGAAAATGTGTATTCAACATATATTTAGACTTCAGTTTTTAAAAATGTGGTGTTTTACCATAAAAGAACAAATTGTTAACTCACGATTCTCCTGCTTCCTCATAACTTCGTCTTGAATGTCTTTCTTCCGTGCTTTTGTCTGGCTCATAGTCCCACACGCTATGTTTGTTCTGCTTTCTGGACCTAAAAAAAATGTTGTCATAAATATATTATTTATTTAAGTTTAAGAAAAAACAATACACATGTACAATTTGTCCAAATCATTTACAATTGAGTCTAGAACTTCAAGAATTGATTAATCCTCATGATTTATTCTTCTTGGCAGTCTAAAGATATATCATTGATAATGATTCTGAGTTTGCCCTCAGTTCAGTTGTTTGCCATTATAAAGTGAAAAACAGAAAGATAAGGTTTCTTAGACAAATAATGTCAATATAATTATGACTAAATGGCACACTTTCCATTCACACTGTTGGGTCTGCCTTGATAATCAGCTGTCTTAAAAGTTAAAAAAAATATTTAATTAAAAAACACCTCACATGTATTATTGTTTACCTAGTATTAGAGATATTAACCAATATTTAACAGGGATTATCTCATTTATTCTCTATAATAACCTTACGAGCCAGGTCCCTCTATTATCCACTTAAATAAGACCTGAAACCAGAACTCAAACCCAGAATATATCTGATTTCTCAATTCAATTTATTTCAGAATATGCTTCCTCAGCTACAACTAAAAAAACTTTTAGGTTCTGCAAATCTCTTCTTTTTTTATTTTTCAAAGTTTTGCTAATTTGGAAAAAGAAACAAACCTAAAAGAAAAGAATCAAAAATGTGTAAGTAAGTACTTAAAGTGTCCCAAGTATTTTAAATTGCCCTTCATTCATTTTTTTCCACTCCCTCTTTCTTTTCTGGGAAACATATTCAATGACTAGCTTGTCTAATAATTGTATCAAATTATGTGTAATTTGTGCTTAATCTAGTCCTTTATTATGGAACAACAGCCTTTCCCTTTCCATGATGTTCAGTGTCTAATAAAATGCTGGTGAATGAGTTCTTAGAACTCACCATTAGAAATATCATAACAGGATAAGTTCAGTGTAACACGGAAGCACAGAATAAAGCACCCAACCGAACTCAAGGGTCAGCAGAAAAGGTCAGGAGGAAAGGGTACTTAACCCCAACTTGATGAGGGGAGTGGGGGTCGATCAAGACATGAAGTGCTGTTTCTTGACTAACCAAGCAAACAGTCTCTGTCTGTTCCCCAGTGGGGGCCTCCATGAACAGCTAACTCCCAGGCCCACCTGCAGAGAGGCAAGCCCCTGAGGTCCCATTCTGCCCAAAGAGCTCTTTGATGAAGTTGGTGTATTAAAGGGGAGAAGGCGGTTTTTAGAAAACCTTTTGCTTCCGGTTAAAAGACAAGCTTCATAAAATAAGATAAAAATGTTTTCCTGTGAGTAATACGTTTGTTTGTCTTCTTTGCTTGGCGAAAGCTTTCTAAAAGTGTTCTAAATCCACTGTTTTCTCTTGAATATAAAAATGAGTCTCTCCCTGGCCGGTTTGGCTCACTGGATAGAGCGTCAGCCTGCGGACTCAAGGGTCCCAGGTTTGATTCCGGTCAAGGGCATGTACCTTGGTTGCAGGCACATCCCCAGTAGGGGGTGTGCAGGAGGCAGCTGATCAATGCTTCTCTCTCATCGATGTTTCTAACTCTCTATCCCTTTCCCTTCCTCTCTGTAAAAAAAATCAATAAAATATATTTTAAAAATAAAATGAGCCTCGAAAGGGATACTGCATAATACGATTTGCCCACGAAGGACACTGGAAATTAAGAGAATGAGAATGTGACTTCCCTAATCAGATTCGCCTTTCAATGAATTGTCTACCGTGCCATTGGTGGGAGTATTATGGAGCTATGTACAGTCTAGGGAGGGGCTTCAGATCCAAGCACCTGTGCCTCTCTTCCTGTAAAATAAAGACCAGTGAGAGTGTGGGTGTCTGTTGTAAATTCTCAGGCACAGCCGATTATACATTCAAATGAACTCTATTTTGGTACAAAATAAAGTAACTCCCATGCAACAAGCCACAATAATAAGAGACCTGAAATGAAACTCATCAGATAAGCAGAAAAAGCAGGGAGTACTTTATTCTTCCGTGGAGATAGGATAAATGGTAAATAAAAAGACATCTGTTATTTGCAAGTTGTGTGTAAAACGTGTCTGTTTCTTTATATCCCAACATTATTATCACATTCTTGCAACTGAAGATGTGAATTATTCAAATGATTTAATAATGATAGTTTCGGTGACATATAGATGTTCACATAAGTGTTTAATCATTATATAGACGTTTTTACAGTGGTTCCTTACATGCGATTTAAGATTAGAGGATAAGTTTCAATAAATGGTGGCCCTTTACTGTATTATCTGTTTTATGAATTCTGAAAATCTGCTTACCACTGGAAAGAATATAAATGGAATGTAATACACCCCCGTTTTTAAAGCTTATACAACGTCCTAAATCCAATATTGTAGAACTTGAGATTGCTAACATACTTATGGAATCTATCTAAATGAATGCATCTTGAACATAAAGCCTGATAAAGGATCTGGACATATGGGTGAACAACATATCACATGAGCAGTTTATTTTATTTTTTGTTTTTGAAACCGTTTTGTACACACACACATTCACACTTATTTCAGACACACACACACAAAAACACATTTTGATATCCACCATGTAGAGAAAGTGTTCATTATTTTGTATTTGCTTTATCATTTAGTGGGCCAGTGACTCATTTAGTCCTAAGGACTCATTTAGTCCTAAGAGTTCAACACTGGGTATATTGAACTATACTTCTAATAAACTACTTTAAAAGTGATCCCATCTGAGATGGAGGTGCTAACTAACCTTAATGTGATCTTCATTTTGCAACATACGTATGTATCTAGTCGTCACATTATACCCCTTAAACTTACATAGGTGACCTATCAATAATATTTCAATAAAGCTGGGGGAAACGCAAAATAAAATTATAAAATAATTTTTGTTTACTTAATTTTGTTAAATGTCTACACTTATTTCTGTATACTTAACATTTAACTTAATCATCAGTAATATAACTTTAACTTTGAAGACTATATATCCTTAGTATCCTCTGGGAAAATAAAAAGACCAGTAGCAAAATAAGTAAGAAGAGCAATTTCCACATTGAAAATCATTTCCCTGAATTATACCTGTGGTTTCAAAACAATGACTCTGAAGATCAACTTAGCAACTAAGTCTACACCATATAAATTACCCATATGTCAGAAGTTTACAGATCTCTGATTTTTTTTTTTTAATAAGAAACTGGGATATACAAATAGATCAGGCAAAGGTACTATCCAGTTATTCTTCTGCACATTAAAAAAGGAGGAAGTGGAGAGGATTTGGAATTATGCCTGATTTCTTTATCTGGAATTTAGTATCTATCTATCCTATTCAAAAAATCAAACAAGCCAACAATTAGAAATGCATAAATGTTTTATGTCATTGTACGGGTATAGGATTTCATAGCCACCGATACTTACAGGTGCTATATTGAACGCATGAGTTTATGTCTGATAGCTTTGACTATTATTCAGCTAAACACATTATAGCCATTCAAGTGTTTACAGTGAGTGTTATCTCTGATTTGGTAGTAGCCGTGTTATAGGGAAATATTGTTGAATATTTTATGATATCACCTCTGTCAATGACATCACTTTTAATGGGGGCAACATTCAAAGAAACTATAAGAAGATGAACTTAATATTTCTTTCTTCTTGAAAAATATTTCCACATATAAGGAGTACAATTTTGGAACATTGTGAAAGGACCATGCCTACGCACTTCCCCGATAATCAAGTAGAAGAGCAATGAAAATGGCCCAGCTGTCAATCTAGGAAGAAGAATATGAAAATGTTTGGAGAACTCTAATCAGTAAAGTTATGCTTAAACTAGAGGTCCAGTTCACGGATTCGTGCACCGATGGGGTCCCTGGGGGGGTGGGGGGGAATTGGGCAAAACTGGCAGTCCAACATCCCTCAGGGATGTAGTAGTACACAAAGCGAGGCTCACTGCGCTCTGCTGCGGTCTCCTAGCGCCCATCCTAGGGCGACACTGGTGTGCCCATGATCAAGAAGTGGTCACAGGCTCACATCCAGTCAGTGCCAATGCCAGTCTGATCCAGGTCCTGGTCCGGATGGGAGAGGGGCACACAGGGATTGTCTGCAGGAGAGGCTCGTGCCTTGACCCCGGCATCTGGCGCCCCTCCGTCAGCTGATTAGTGCTTCCACTGTGGGAGTGCACTAACCACCAGGGGGCAGCTCCTGCATTGAGCGTCTGCCCCCGGGTGATCAGTGCACATCATAGCGACCAGTCGAACGGTCGCTTAGGCTTTTTTAAAAAAATATATTTTATTGATTTTTTTACAGAGAGGAAGGGAAAGGGATAGAGAGTCAGAAACATCGATGAGAGAGAAACATCGACCAGCTGCCTCCTGCACACCTCCCACTGGGGGTATACCCGCAAGCGAGGTACATGCCCTTGACCGGAATCGAACCCAGGACCCTTCAGTCCTCAGGCTGACGCTCTATCCACTGAGCCAAACCGGTCAGGGCTAGGCTTTTATATATATAGATAATGATATCAAACTTGGAGCACACATACCAGTAAATGAATAGGCCAGTTGGAAAGTCCACAGTTTGGGGGGGGGGGGGGAAGAAAGTAGTTCTGAAAGTTTTTTTAAAAATCTATACTTAGCATTTTTAAACTTTTAATTGGAAAATCTGGGCTAAATATTGAAGATAAAATGTTTGCTGAAGTTTATTAAAACATTCCTTTATGCAGTATTTATTTGTATGCATCTATAAAATATTAAAATGTATGATTATTTTATCAGCTGATATGCATATTCTATAATGTGTCTTGGGAAACCTGGAGGATTAGAGATGCAATTTCCCTGAACAAAAGCGACCAGGTCCACGGAGGATAGGCAAAGTTTTCTCTTGCTTATCTCTTCAAGCACATGTCTCCAAACTTTTTGTCCGTACACATTCTATTCATTCATCAAAAATATTCTAAAAAGACATATATAATGTATGTCACAGAATATACTGATTTGGGAAATACTCTTTAGACTATGAACTGACCATTTATGTATCCTCTATGTACTGTCCTATTTAACACAAGGTAGCATTATGTACATAAATGTACATTAATGTTTGCTATTCAGGTTCTCAGGACTCCGATAAAACCATAATTCAACATAGTACATTTACTGGCTGTTTATTTATAATCAGCGACTATGCATTTTTCATTAAAACACATTTCACTTCATTGATGGTGCTGACTTGCATGCTAAACATGTTGGCTATCACAGACGCTGAATTTTCAGGAAATAAATCTGAACACTTCTCTTGCCTAAAAGTAACCTCAGATTCGAGGAGTATAATTAACGGCCCTCAGGTGTATAAGGAGTTGTTATGTAAAGATGTCTTTCTCTAACGGGCACATTTTTATAAAGGATTTCATGTGAGTTGAACAGAGCCTTTTTATAAACAATGGGATTTTACTCATTTTGAAAATCTAATTCCTGTCACTTCTATCTTTGATTTCTTTTTTAAAAAATATTTTATTGACTTCAGAGAGGATGGGAGAGGAATCGAGAGATAGAAACATCAATGATGAGAGTCACTGATATGATGTCTCCTGCACGTCCCCCCGGATAGAGCCCGCAACCCGGGCATGTGCCCTGACCCAGAATTGAACTGTGACCTCCTGTTTCTTAGGGTGACACTCAACCACTGAGCCATGCTGAGTGGTTCTTAGTGCGACACTGAACCACTGAGTCTGTGCCTTCTTGAGGTCATTGTTTACTGGACTACAGGTGGATGAAGCTGGCTTACAGATACAGGGCAGTGTTTTCATAGGAAGCGTGAATTTACTCTGCGGGTCTATTTAGGAAAAAGGAATGCGCTTCTGGAAGGAAGAAGTAGCTAGGAAAGCATTAGGACTCTGTCACTAACTGATTCCCTGCGAATAAAAATACCTGCCTGCACGAGATTCATGACAAGACTGAAGATGACAAATGTTTACGAATAGCATTCTAAATGTATGAAGTCAACTGTGCTATAAACCACCTGGCAGACTTAAGTCCTCGCTGAAATGCATATGAATGATTGCCATTTAATGGACTATTTAATGGACCTGTGAAAAAAATTATTTGGCAAAACAACGGGTTTTCAGTAAAAAGAATCAATCTTCCTGAGGATCAAACCTTAGAGAATATTTCCTCACCCAAATATGAATAATATATGGGATCAAATGGCATATTCTTTTCATTTCAGAGAAGAAAAGCCATATTTATAATGTGTAAATAAAAGATATGCATGCCGGTGTCAAAGATAACATTTAGCAGTGTGACAGGGTGGCATCTGAACCCATAGCCATCAATCACAAGATGAATCAAGTCTCTGAAGGAAAGTAAAAGTTTACCGGCATAAGATTTTCAAAATAGCAGTAAAAGGTTGAAGCGAGGATGTTCAATAGAAATACATTAACTTGTTAAAACTTTATTAAATCAATAATCTTGCTCAGTGATAAGATACTATTTGATTAGTATCAGGTACCCTAATTCTAATCAAAAGCAATTGCTATAGTACTGGTATGTTTTGTGTACCGGCTTTATTAATGTGTTAAAAACAGACCCAACACTAACAGAGAATTGGTGGGTTTAAGATGAAATCATTCATATTTACCCAATTACGTTCACCTAATCAACTATTGCTATCTCAATACTATCAATAATGCAGCAGAATCAAATAGTTACCAGCCTTTTAAGTTACAAGGACCTGAGTTTGAAGGTAGATTTTTTTTTTACTGACTCATCTTACAAATTTGGACAAGGAATGAATGTCTCCAAGAATCATTTTGTTTATAGGTATAATAGGAATAACAGTGTTTACTTTGTAGGGTATTCCTGGGGATTAGAATTAATAATCTTAAAAAAAACTAATGAGATACCCTATTACTTTTTAAATCAAGTAGATAAAAATATCAACCACTACCAATTACTAGCTATCGACTATTGGCAAGCCCTCCAGTTAATGCTTGAGTCTATTATTCATGATGCGATTATTACAGCAAGAGTCTGAACTAGCTGTCATTGGCCCCAAATCATTGACAAGGAACCCAGGTGTTGGACATTGGAAAGAAGCGGACAGGTCCCTCGTCAATTCTGTAGCGGTGATTTATACCCAGGCTGTAATAACACTGCTGCGTTATCTGTTTCCGTGATTAGTGTTACTCCTTTTGATTTGGCACCGATATCTGTCTTCCTGTCCCGACAGTGGCCCCTCCTCATGAGGACCTGACCTCTCTTTGTCAGGAACACAACACCTACACGCCCAACTCCCACCTGACCAGCCCCTGTCTCCTATGATGAATCTGGATCTTCGCTCTCAGCCGATGACAATATCATGGATCCCACACTGTCGCCTGCCTAGTCTCCCGGCTACTAAAAGTATTTGTCAAATGTTTGATATTAGCCTTAGCCAGTTTGGCACAATAGATAGAGCACTGATCTGCGGTCCCAGGTTCAATTCCGGTCAAGGGAATGTACCTCGGTTGCAGGCTCGATCCCTGGCCCTGATTGGGGCACGTGCAGGAGGCAACCAATCAATGAATCTCTCACATTGATGTTTCTCTCTCTCTGTCTCTCCCCATCCCTTTTTCTCTCAAAAATGATCAATGGAAAAATATCCTCAAGTGAGGATTTACCAAAGGGGAAAAAAAAAGTCTGTCATTAACCCTGGAAAAATATTGGGATTAAAATCTCAGTTTGTGGCTATTTCTTACTCTCAGTAGCTGTCCAGTTTTGAATGAAAGAAGGAAAAAGAATCAATTAAAAAAAAAAACAAGAAAGAAAAATACATGGACATTTTTATATTTATTTCCTTTAAACCTATAACCCCTAGAGTTGAAGTTGGAGCTTGCACCCCGGGTGATCAACTAACCCAAACAACAAAAAGAAGAAATGGTTTGGGGTACAGACCTAGACACATCCAAATCTATTACTCTATGTAAAAGGGCGAATCTATATGTACATCATGAGTGTGTCTTGAATAATCAATCTTAATGATTCCTCTGAATACTTAATATTCTTACACATCACAAGTGTACAGTGGGATCATAACTGAAATGTATTCATTTAATTCTTCACATTGCCATGTCTTTACAAGGACACAGAAATTTTCAGATAAGCCTTAAAAATTCAGATACCATTTATCAAATATTCGATGTAAGCTAACATATGCCTGTCACAGATTTTAGTTTATTCCATTACCTATTTGTTAAGGATAGATGGGAATAAGAGGATATGGAGGGCAGATAAAGTTCATACGTAACAAAAAATCAAAATATTATTTTAATGTGGAAAAAAAATCTGTGGATTTTGTTTATATCTACTATTCATGCCCCCATTACAATGACTAATCAGAAGTTAACTATGCTGTAATTAAAACTTGAGTTTTAACACCAAACAATTCACAATTTATATTATAATATAGCTCATCAACCCGCTCAGTATACATTAATAGGGCATTCAGAACCATGCATTTGGCATTTCAAAGGAAGCATACCACATCTGGAGTGATTTGGGATAAATTATTTAGTGCCCTCTCTGTCTTTCCACTATTTTTGGTAAGTTCTATTTTGCATAAGATTGCATAATATTGCAATCACCCTTTGAGTAGAAAATGTTAATGTAGTAGGGGGGGTTAATCTCCATCTCTTGACAATTCTAAAGAAAATAACACAATCAAGAAAAGAATAGAAAAACCAAAATTCGAGGTAATTAGTCTGAAGAATAAAAGAATGTTGATAAATTATGAGATCATTTAAAAATTATAGGTTTTAACTAACATTTAAATTTGAAATTTTCACTTTTTAAAAGTGGAATTCCACTGAACTTATCTCATGAAATTATATTTAGTTATAAAATACTTCTCCCATAATATTATAATAATAGCAGGCCAACCTAACAGTATTTCAATCTAATTGTTCTTTGTTACTACAAAAGACTGCCAGGGATGCATAGTATCGACCACAGAATTTCCATTCTTGGAAATACAATTAATGCTTTGTTTGTTTGTTTTGTTTTTTAGAGAGACAGGAAGGTAGAGGGAGAAACACTGATGTGAGAGTGCAACCTCAATTGGCTGCCTCCTGCACGCCCCCTACTGGGGATTGAGCCCACAACCAGAACCTATGCCCTGATTGGCAACCTTTCAGTGTATGGGGGGATGCCCAACCAAAGGAGCCATACCTGCAAGGGGACTTAATGCTTTTAATGTTGGGATAATTTTACTAGGTTGAGATGTTGTCTACACAACATGAGTAATTCCTTATAATGCTGGGCTACAGTTTTCATTGCAGAATGTGTGCCTATGGGACTTGACTTTCATAAAAATGTTTTATTTTTTATTAAAGTAGAGGCCTGGTGCACGAAATTCATGCATGGGAGGGTCCCCTCAGCCCAGCCTGCACCCCTCCAACCCGGGACCCCTGAAGGACATCCCTCTTACAATCCTTGACCACTAGCTCCTAATCACTCATCTGGGACCCCTTGGGGGACATCCCTCTTACAATCCTTGACCACTGGCTCCTAATCGCTCACCTGCCTGCCTGCCTGGTCGCTCCTAACTGCCCCCCCTCCAGGCCTGGTCACCTCACGCAGCCTGCTGTTCAGTCATTTGGTCGTCCCTCACTAACCCCCCTGCAGGCCTGGTCGTAGGCAGCTATCTTGTGAGGGCATGAAGGTCAATTTGCATATTACCTCTTTGTTATATAGAATATTTTAGTATTGCATACTAGTATTCCTTGTCAAAGAAAGTGTCAAAAGTGTCATATTCTTGCCCAGCCTGAGTGGCTCATTGGTTGTGCATCAACCTATGAACCAGGAGGTCACGGTTCAATTCCCAGTCAGGGCACATGCCTGGGTTTGCAGGCTTGATCCCCAGTGTGGGGTGTGCAGAAAGCAGCCGATCAATGATTCTCTCTCATTATTGATGTTTCTATCTCTCTCTCTTCTCCCTTCCTGCATGAAATCAATAAAAATATATTTAAAAATATATGTATATACACATATATATATCTAAAGTTTCATATTCTCCTGTTTCCTTATGATAGCTCAGTGTGCCCAGTGGTTTCTATTGGCTTTAGCCTAATGTTATTCAGCTCACTGATGCAATTTGTCATTTCTTTTTGTAACTTCCGAATGATTCTGATGTGGTTTATGCATGTCAGAAATGCAGGACATGCCCCTGAAGACTGTGAGAACACATTTTTGAATTAGGAGGTGAATTTTTATTCCTGAAATATTGACTCTTCTACTCAAGAAATAATATGGAAAGCCCTGTGGATATGATATGTAAAACGCATACCGAAGTAGAGCTAAGCATTGCTGAATTAGAGCTGACGGCTTTATTCACTGAGAGGCAATTGCAAGAATGATCCAGACCCTTTGGTTTCTGTACAAAACCCATCACCATGCCTGATGCTCCTGAATAATAAAGTGAGCCCGTGATCCATCACTGATGGAAGGAAGAACTATTTATGAAGTATCTGTCATTGACATTGAGATATGTACTGACGGGGATATGAAGGAACATTTTCTTTTATTCCTTGTTCTCAAGAAACCTAATTGCAGAAGCCTGGCTAAGGCATGCAAAAATAAAGATGGAACAAAGCAATGCCTGCCAAAGTCCTGAATCCTTCGTGCTAGGCTTACAAGCGACAGGATTCCTGCAAAAGGGAAGATCAGGGCAATGTAGGGTATTTGAGGAAGATATTAAGGGATGCATGTGCCTGAGATTTCAGATTTTATTCTTCACGGGCATGATGGGAAATGCACTTTAGAGGAGGGAGGCTAAGTACTTCATTTCTGCACTGCCCAACTTGACCTACCAATATTTACACTGTGGTCCTCGGTAGATTTGCTAGAAAATAATAGTATGACTTTGAACGAGCTGGCTCGCCAGATGGACAGAGGGGAAGTGACCGAGCGATCAAAGCAGACAGACGAGTCACCAAAGGAACAAAACCGTAAATGAGCAGAGCCGACTCAGGGCGAACATGGCAATGACGTCACTTGGAGCCGAAAGGAGGGCTCTGGGAAATACATTGAGAAGGGTTCCGCTTGCAGGTGTCATTTGATCACATATTGAAGCAGAATGACTTTTAGGGGATGAAGATTTTTACATTGACAGTTTCTAGAAGATTATTTCCATCAATGTCCATTTAGTTTTCCTTAAATGTCATGTCAACCAACAGCGATGGAGGTTCAGACACAATTTAGGGAAAGCTATGACAGCACTGTTAAAAGCATTTTGCTATCAAGATATAAGCATTACTCAATTAATATTTGGCTAGACAAGCACATTGTGTCACCTGGTCTAATTAGAAAAAAAAGTGCATTGCCTGTCCGGTGTGGTTCAGTGGCTGAGTGTCAACCTATGAACCAGGAGGTCACCATTCGATTCCCGGTCAGGGCACATGCCCGGATTGTGGGCTTGATCCCCAGTGGAGGTGTGCAGGAGGCAGCCGATCAATGATTCTCTCTAATCATTGATGATTCTATCTCTTCCTCTCCCTTCCTCTCTGGAATCAATGAAAATATATTTTTTAAAAAGAAAAAAGGTGAATTGTCCCTACTATTCAATGTATGTACTTTAACTTCCTAAGCCCTCTGGCCACTTTCTTGCCCCGTTTCAAACCCTGTATAAGTTGGAATCGAACCGTTGACCTCTTGGCTCATGGGTCGATGCTCAACCACTCATCTACACCAGGTGGACAACACCTCTTTTCAACCTGATGCCTTCCAACTCTTTCTTCTTGGCTGTATTGCTAGTTCTGGCTACTTGTAATCAAGTTTGTTGTGTTATTATTCATAACAAGAGGGACATATTGGTGTTAGCATAAATTAGCATAAACTCAGAACTGTATAGTATAAAGTGTTGAACAAACTGCTTTGATCATATATAAAGTCATCCAGGAGGCCTCTCAAACAAGAAATAAATATTCATTATTAAAAAATGGCTGAGAGGTAAATGTGGATTTTAATTGGGAAAGATCAAATTTTAAATGATGTTTTGTATGTATAATAAATAGAGAGAAACCAAGCAACTAAACCATTATTAGTTATCATGAATAGTTCACCAACTATAGCATCATCAACACTAGCAGGAACTACATTTGTGATTTTAATTAATGTTTAGCAAACCAGAACTATACTGCCTTATAAAACATGATAAATGACAAGGATAAGAAGCACGGTTTTTTCATCATTTAACATTATTATTAAAAATCAGGTTCTTAAATGCTTAAAATGCTTTTTCGGAGCTTCTTATTCAACTCGTGATTTGCAAAAGTCAGATTAGAAAACTAAATTCTAGCTCTTTATAAAAGTCTACTATTCAGATACTATTTCTGGACATCACATATTTCATAGCATCCATCTTTAATTCAATAAACTATGAAAAAAAGTGCAGTAGTTCTTTAATACTAAATAAACTGCAATGCTAAACATACGTTTGTTATATAATTTATATGTAATTCAGAAAATCAGCATCTCATTTTCTAAAGTAGAAATCTAAGCCGAGTTTGACCTATGAAAACTATAATCATCTACAGCCAGACTTACTCTCTCTATTACCACACGTTTAGTAGTCCAGTTGCCTGGGAAGTGAGATTACAAAAAAACGTTACTGCTTATTGCAGAAACTTTCTAAAAATCAATTTATTCTAAAGACTATTCAGCTAGCTCATCAGAGTTAAAAGTTCCTTCTCAGGGCAACAGCTCACTCAACTAGCCCCATCAAATTGTTGTCTACTTTCAGTCACCTGTTTACATGGTTGTGTCCACTGATCCTAACCCATTTTGCATAAGCCTAACCAGCATCTCTCCATTGAATGATCCACCTTAAATTGGGTGCCAAGGCCATAAAGTACTACCTGTGACCTCTCCATTCAGACACTCCATTAAGTACAATAACCTTCCTTATTGCAGCTGGTGGTAAATTGGACTTTTGTTGTTCAAGGGGTCATACTGGTAATTCTTTGCTGAGTTAACACTTGATACCTGACAAATGATAAAATTCAGAATCTATCAGCATGGGGGAGGGTCAGGAAATTAGCCCTAATATTATACAATATAAAAACTATGTTATATATATATAATATATATAGTTGATACACACACATATAATCTTAACTTAAAATGAATTTTATATATATATATATATATATATATATATATATATACATATACATATATATATAATTCACACACATATATCCTATATAATAAAAGGGTAATATGCAAATAGACCGAACGGCAGAACAACCGAACAACCAATCAAAGTGTTAATATGCTAATGATATGCTAAGGCTGCTCAACCGCTCGCTATGATGTGCACTGACCACTAGGGGGCAGTCAACTGGTCGACCAGTTTCTATGACATGCACTGACCACCAGGGGGCAGATTCTCTGACCAGTAGGTTAGCTTGCTGCTGGGGTCCGGCCGATTGAGACTGAGCGAGATGGGCTGGACAGGCCTTGGAGCCCCCCCGCTGCCCCTCCCTGGCTCGATCATGCACTGGTGGGGTCCCTCAGCCTGGCCTGCACCCTCTTGCAATCTGGGACCCCTCGGGGATGTCAGAGAGTCGGTTTCAGCCCGATCCCACAGGCCACTCCCCTTGGGAGGGCGCCACAGGGCTCATGGTTGGTGAGCGCTGCTGCGGCAGCACAAGCCTCTCCCGATCAATCAGGACTGATTGTGCACAAGCCCATGGCAGGCGCAGTGGGGCTGGGATGAGTGGGAGCAGCAGGCAGGAGCTGCAGGAGGCATTGGACTGCGGGTTTCAGCCCATTCCTGCTGGCCACCCAGGGGGACCCCACCCATGCACGAATTCGTGCACCAGGCCTCTAGTGTGTATTAAAACGTATTGGTTTTTGTGTTTCCAGTCTTTATCAGCCTTCAAAAGCACAACTGAGAATGCACGAGATTTGGTACCTGGCTCAGAGACTGGACCAAAGGTGACTTATGTTGCTTATGTACAGGGATACTGACAAAAATATTGCCTAAGGTCACTTGGAAATTAGAAAATGAATCCTTAAAATACTGTGCATTTATTTAGTCATGAACTCTCTAGGTAGCATCTTAAAAATATGAACCAAAACCTGATAAGAGGATATTGAAAAAAAATGTTGATCACAGTGATTCTTAATGGCATACTAGTTGAATTGGTCCGTAAGAAGTTAGCTTCTAGAAAGAACTCTCAATTGCTCTGAGACGACACAATTCTGTCTTCAGAAGAGAACTAATTGGGAAGTTTCAACATACGCACGGTAGAATTTAGACAGTGAGTACAGACTGGGCGGGTTCACTTTGATCCTTCTAGTCCAGTGGTTCTCAACCTTCCTAATGCCGCGACCCTTTAATGCAGTTTCTCATGTGGTGGTGACCCCCAACCATAAAATTATTTTCGTTGATACTTCCTAACTGTAATTTTGCTACTGTTATGAATCGTCATGTAAATATCTGATATGCAGGATGTATTTTCATTGTTACAAATTGACATAATTAAAGCATAGTGATTAATCACAAAAACAATATGTAATTATATGTGTTTTCCGATGGTCTTAGGCGACCCCTGTGAAAGGGTCGTTCAACCCCCAAAGTTGTCGCGACCCACAGGTTGAGAACCGCTGTTCTAGTCGATTCCACTTTTTAGTCTTCGTGCAAAAGTACCTGAGGTGCTAAAGGAGTACTTATACACCAAAGAAACCATTTTCACGTTTTAAGGCTCCTAATATAATTTACATTAATTTTGTGTTCTAAAAAATCTTAAGCTATGCATTTAAGAATTACACGTTCGACAATGCTTTCTTAAACTTCCAGAAAGATACCTTCATGGATCATAAGAAGTGTTATTTGGTAGGAATGAAAGAAGGTAGAATGTTTGAACAGAATTGATTTTATTTAGGCTTGACATGCATTTTCCGGTAAGTAAAGACACTGAACCTTAAATCACTGGCCCATTATTGCTCAGGCTGAGCAAATTAACTCAGCCAATTGACCCTTTGGAGAATAAATCCCTTATTGAGGTCTATAAATGTTCCATTACTTTTCTTTCATTACCTTTCCTTTCATTCTCAGACACCCTTGAACTTACATGTTCAGAGTGATTCTCAAAAAAAAAATAGGAAGAAAAAAAAATCATGAAAAGTTTTCTTTGTAGCTTCTAGAAGTTCATAATTCTCTTTTTCCAAGATGTTTTCTTCCTTTGACATGAATTCCATTGATCAATGTTATTTAGTGGTGTCCTGAAAAACTATACCTTCCTATATTTATGTATTACCATTATTTCCCGTATAATATTTTTCTACAATAAAGCTTTTGTTAAAACACTGATACTTTTTCTTTGAGGGAAGAGAGAGGGGGAGAGAGGAAAGCAGGTAGGGAGGGAAGAATACAACATCTCCATTTAAATACAGAATACATAAAATCGCCTTTTATAAAAGGACTTAAAGTGTTTGGGGGATAAATTCTCATTTGTAGCGATTAACATTTTTTAATTTAAGTCTCTCTTTAAAGAGCAAATCCTTATTAAACCTTCTTTCAAGACCCAGGAATATTTTTATTTTCACCCAGGAACTAGCACAAGCCATTCCCTCTGCATACATTTGTGATCCTCTTATAAAAATACAACGTTTTTTGAACAAAAGTTCAACTTTTAATTAGGCCATATGTCCTTAAATCAACAGCATGTGTCCTGATCAGCTTCAATTATGCCATCACACAGCTTAACACAGTGACGTTATGGAGAACGGTCAGACTTCTAATACATTTAAAGCTTTTTTGTATGTGACCATTAATCTTCATTTTCCATTCTCTGGAATATGAATTCAGAATTTATCAGATGATTGCAATAAGAAGTGAGCTTCCGGTGATGTTATTTACTTCTTAAGCAATCCTGTGTTTTGTATGCAGTAAATTTCTTTAAAAAAAAAGGAATAACAAGGTACCCAGGGTATTCTTACGCATCGAGGAGACTCCAACCTTTGCCTTACCACAGACGCAGTGGTTCTCAACCTTCTGGCCCTTTAAATACAGTTCCTCATGTGTGACCCAACCATAAATTATTTTCGTTGCTACTTCATCACTGTAATGCTGCTACTGTTATGAATCGTCATGTAAATATCTGATATGGCAGGATGGTCTTAGACGACCCCTGTGAAAGGGTCGTTCGACCACCAAAGGTGTTGCGACCCACAGGTTGAGAACCGCTGGACTAGGGTTTGATTTCAACTGCGTTCTCTGTTTAACCTTCAGGTCACCCTGTGAGGTGGAAAATTTCATTATCCCTATTTAAGACACAGGTCAGTCAAGCAGCTTTCACACGCGGGCCACACAGTTATTCAATGGCTGAGCCAAAAATGAAACCCCAACACGCCGGGTCCAAATCCAAGCTCTTAACCTCTATCCCATGATGCTTGAAAGCATGTCGTATTGACACAGGTACCTATTTATCAGTTAAGGAGAAGAGGGATCGTTATAAATTTGATCCTAAAAATAGCATTTCTGGAATCAGTTCAGAGAATAAGTTAAAACAAATTGAATTAAAGAAGTATAGAATTAAAGTTAAGGGATATTTTATGATTCATGTAAAACTCAACAATCCCTCTAATATTCGTAGCCTATTATTTCGGAAAAAAACATACAATTTTGGCATATGTTCCTTAATTTTTACTTCTGGGTTATATTTAGTTTTGGTGAAATCATTGCTGTTGGAATGGGGTTGTTTTTCTTCCTGTGATCGTAACTTTCTATATACATCTTACTCTTCATTTACATTCATTTTTTAAACTTTTCTTTCAACGTGACAATTTCTTCTCACCTGTCTCAATCATCTTTCATCTACTCTACTTTTTCACTCTTATTTTTGATATGTGGAGGAAAATATCTATGATTTAGAAGGAAAGTAGGAGAGGATGAATTATAGATGAGACCAAGAAGACAAACAAACAAACAAACAAACAAAAAATACTTAGAACAGATCACCCCGTTCAGGGACTGGGTCCGCATAACCCAATGAGGCAAATGACAGGACACCCAAGGGCTTGTTGTGGGTGTTATACTTAGAAGTCTGGAGGCAGAGTTAGAAAAAGGAATGAAGACGTTAAAAAGAGTGGGTTAGAGAGAATCCCTTCTCTCAGAAACAAGGAGTAGATACATGTAATAGATAGCCCTCTGGCAGGCCACAGACTATGCACATGGCAATGTTAACAGGTATACAGAGGCTTCAGTTTTATTTACAGAGAAAGAGAACAAAGAAAACCATGTTCACCACCCTGGGTAGAATGACTTCCACAGTCGTGCCTGGGGCTCTTGCCAAATTGGTATCATAAGTATTCAGAGTAAGTGAGTCATACTTAAAAAATATTTTAACATTTGCCAAACCTCATGTCAGAATCTATTTAAATAAAGAGAGATATTTGCTCATTTGAAGTCCGGTTTCTTTGACTAATTAGCATACCCAAATTGCACGAATATATAAGCATCACATCCACCAAGGATCTCTGTAGGAATGACCTAGGTTTCAGCATGACGTAATATCAAGTCGAAAGAGCAAGTGACTAGTTGTCCAGAATAACGTGACTTCATCCCACGAGGTGGTGTGTGAATTAGTTAAGTCATTTAATCTCCCTGAATCTCAAATCTCCCTATCTGTACAAACTAGAAATAATAATCCTTGGTCATTTGGTATTTTTAAGGTCAAATAAGTCAAGGGAATGTATCCGGTGTCCTTGAAAAATACCAAAGGACCATGTATAAATTAAAACTCACTTTGCATAACGTTCAGCACAATCCTTTATGGAAATGAGATTTTTGCCACACGTATCAAAAAAGCAGAAGCACATCCATAGCTGGCAATGTGTCGGCGATCAAGAATGTGTGCCGTTTTTTAGAAGAGAAAAATTCTGAATGTTCACCATCCCCTAAAAAAATTGGACACTTTACTTAGAGCATTTAAAGCTTTATTTATTTGCACCATGTTCAGCAAGAAAACATTGGTCATTCCCCTTTAAAGATCTCATTTATTACTTGTCAAACAGGACAGAGTTCAATACACAATTGTTTTCCCGCTGGGGCAGTTTCTTGGCTGCGGTGAGCCAGCGTGTCAGGCAGAGCTGGACAGTTAAAGAATTAAAATGTCCTAAATAGCACAGCAGCAAAAAAAAAAAAAGATCTGATGTATGGATCCCAGAGAATGTAAACGATCTAAGAACCAACGGGTATTATTATTTTAAAAAATATTTACTTGGCTCAGAGTGGGGGGAGGGAGGTTGAAGAACACTGCCCAGGAAAGAAGTAATTGGCAAATCCTCCCCTGAAGTTAAAGACGGTTTAAGCAACCTGACATGCAGGAAGCTGTGTGCCCTGGATTAGGGATTGTGTGCTGAGCTGGTTGGAGGAGGGCAGGATGTTAGCAGCCGTAGATGCACAGACAGACCCTAGAAACCTGCTGTGTCAGCATGAAGCTGTGGCAGCCTGAGAGAATCCCACTCTAATTGTTTGTTTCTTTTATAAAATCTCAAGCAGCAAAACATGATTAAGAGACCTAAGAAATGGAGAGACCAATAAAGATATTTTTCCTACAATCTGCAACACCCGGACAGAACATGGTTTTTTCTTTTATCAGCTAAGCTGTTAGAGGCGATTTCAATATTATGTAGAAGTTTAGTCTCAACGGTATTTGAGAAAGTGTCATAGAATCTGACAGCTGCATCCACAGATAGTAAATTCCCAAATCATCTTATTCAATAATATCACCAAAAAATTAGCCTGATTGATTAACGGGAAGGTTAAAATGGCATCGTCATCATTTACCTTATATTTGGGGAGAAGGAGACAGTGAAATAAGGTAACAATAGAGATGACCGATTTATTTTATGGGTTATGATTAAACTGCTAAAACTGGGGAATGCTAAAATAATATTCTTGGCATGGACATCGTAAATGTGACTACCTCCTACTTGTACAGAATCTGGGATCATCCTTCTTCATTCTTTGATAAATAGCTTGGCCATTTCAATAACTTCTTGGAAAAACCTAATTCCCTGGCCAATGAGTTCCATTCCTCCATTTTTCTCCAAAAATCTCCTGTGTGCATATTAAGTCATTCACTCCTATCATCATGCCCTAGGTCATGTCTTCACCAATGTCTAACCCAGCCGTGGGCAAACTACGGCCCGCGGGCCGGATCCGGCCCGTTTGAAATGAATAAAACTAAAAAAAAAAAAAAAAAAGACCGTACCCTTTTATGTAATGATGTTTACTTTGAATTTATATTAGTTCACACAAACACTCCATCCATGCTTTTGTTCCGGCCCTCCGGTCCAGTTTAAGAACCTATTGTGGCCCTCAAGTCAAAAAGTTTGCCCACCCCTGGAACCCATTCACTAATCTTTGCTTCAGACATTCCTCTGATTACCATATCTGATCATTGACTTCTGTTCATCACACTCACATATTCTGATACCCTGACTCCAACAATTATTCAGACCATCACAGCTTCCTACCTATTGACTCAACCATTTTTCACTCTCAAGTATCCCTCCTCAGGTATCACTGTTACCTACCCTAGATAACATGGGTCATATTATTAGTATGTTGATTTTCTACTGTAGAAATTAAAGTTCAGAAGGGTTAAATATCTTGCCCAGGCAGTCACAGAATTCAAGGTGATATGTTCTGACTGCAAAATCTTGACTCTTTCCTTTTAACTATTCCAACACAGTTCAAGAATGACAAATAGTAGCTAGATCAGCGTTTTTCAAGTTGGGATGCACATTTAGAATTACCTGGGGACCTTTTAAATGCCTTGCTCTCATGTTGTTGTCCTGTCTCTCCTCATGAAATCTATAAACCTGCTATGGACACACAAAGGGTTGCCTACAATTTTGAGGAGCTTTTGAACCTCTTGAAACGTATACAATAAATACAATGTAAGAACTTCTGGATTATTTCCAGGGATGAAGCAGATCTTGTAGGTTCCTGGACACCAGGCAATATTAGGAGCGAATCAAAGGAAACATAATTCAAAATTACAAATACACGATGAATAACGAGACCTTGAGAAAGGCCAGTGTGAGAGGCCTTTTGGCATAAACCTCATTAGCTTCACGGTTAGTCCATTTGTGATGATACCATGTTGCCTTCCAACCACTATCTTTAACAAAGAAAAAAGTTGGTGATTTGGGTAAACCAACTAATGATTATGAGTCATTTAGCCCAGCAGAACTGTGACTCAGAGTTTCCCGCAGGCTAAATTTGGGGGAAATTTCTAAATCCCTATTCTCATTGTACTCTGATGACTCAATATCTTATTTCATTATGTATTGATGCTCTTTTATCTGAGTTAGAGGGAAGCAGTACAATACAATGAGAATAAAGTGACAATGTGCAAAGGCTACTAATGACAGAAGTGAGTTTCCATATTCCTCACCTAACTCGGACTAACAGCAGGTGTATTAGGGTCCTGGCTTTTATCCTGACTTCTGACATCTGAGCCTAAAACCATGGGGTTCAATTTATGGATTTAGTGGGAAAGAGTCCTCTGATAACATAGTCCCCCTCAGCTTCTAGTGGGTTCTGAGTCCCCTGGGTGTTCTGCAAGTTACTGACATGTTTTGTTAGCTCTGATTTCTGTTAGTTATCCTTAATTTCTTACCTCAGAGCAGGTTTTGGAGTTTGCCACACGAAAACCAAAGCTTTAGGGGAGCCTTTGGAAAGGTCTTGGTATGTTTTAAGTTCAAAAGAATTTTAACCTCTAAACTGCCCCCCCCAAGATATAGAACAAATTAAGTGGCTTCTTTAACCCAAACTTCAGCCAAGTCTTCAAGTGAAACCAAACAGTGAGCTCTGTTTGAGATGCTAAATGTAATTCATTACCAATCTGCATTCTGAGTTCACCTACTGAAACAGAAGATTCATTTGTTTATCATCTGTATATTACCATATGAATATTATCATTTATAATGTAATTTTCAAAATCATGGTTAGTCACAAAGCATTGTTATATGCCATATGCAGTCTTAAATATTCTAATAATGATAGATGTTATAGTAACAAATGGAATAGAAATTGGTTAGTATTAATGATTTCAGTCTTTGATTATAAAAATAGAATACATTTGCATATTATCAATTCACAATGTCATATTGCATCATATAGTTGATTACTTTTTCTTGCAAACGGTAAATCATGAGCTGAAATTAATTTATTATAGTACGATAATGTATTAATAGCTAAGTTCTAAGCTAAGTCTGAAATGCCTCATTTATACTGTTAAATGTTAAATTAATTCTACATGAAGAGTTGTTTTAATATTTGACATCTTTCAATTAAAACAAGTATTAAGTAAATATTTACAGCTTCAGAAGAAGCTAAATGACATATTATAGAATTGTACACCTGAAACTTATATAATTTTATTAACCAATGTCACCCCAATAAATTAAAAGATATTTATAAAATAATGTATTAATATATTTTAAAATTATCATCACTACATACATTTTCATTAAGTCTAAATTGTCAAGTTTCCAAAGGAGAGAAGAATGTCCCAGGTGTTTGTTGAACACACTGAGATGCAAGTTAAAGATGTTTACAGCCTGGCTGGCGTGGCTCAGTGGTTGAGCGTTGACCTATGAACCGGGAGGCCACAGTTCCATTCCCGGTCAGAGCACATGCCCGAGATGCGGGCTGGATCCCCAGTGTGGGGCGGCAGGAAGCAGCCGATCCGTGATTCTCTTTCATCATTGATGTTTCTATGTCTTTCTCCCTCTCCCTTCTTCTCTGAAATCAATAAAAAAATTTAAAAAAAATAGATGTTTACAGCAATAGAGAGGAAAGTCAATTGTTACATCACCTCCTCTCTATTCTTGCTAAAGCAGGACTGTTCCCTCCTGGTTTGGTGTCTAGTGCTCTTTGTTTCTGGTCCATTGTCACAGGTGCCACTTCCCTAGAGAGATAATGTCCTGCAGTTTAATAGGTTTCTTTACTAGAATGCTTCTTCCTGTTGATCAGCCATTGTATATGTTCATTACATAATGTCCTTCCATTACAGATGGCCATTATGTAGCAGGAAAATGTGCAACATTCTGACTCATAAAGTTGATGATAAAAAAATAATAAATTACTATTACTAGGAAAATTCTCATTAGGAAATAACGTAAATGAATGCTGCGGGCTTGACTTTACATTTGTACGCAGTGCTAATACTGTGCATTTCTTCTTAAATACACAGTGTTGGAAAAGCATTAAAGGTTCTGACTCAGAAAGTAATTGAATTTTCTTATAGATTAGGGCTGCGGGAATGAAGTCGAATAGCTCAAAGGAGAAATAAAATATCTGCAAATACAAACGTGTAAATAACACATGCTAAGGAATAATCAACTTAATCAGATAGGGAGGCCTAATCCTTCACCATTTCATTTCATTGAAATTAACTCTCCATTCATCTTTCCTGACTCGTAGGTATTATTTTGGAATTTATTTGCTAACTGACTCCTTTGAGCAACACGGAATTAGAATTATGGATTTATGACAAAATGGTGAACCACACGACACGGGCATGACCACAAACCAACACATTTTCCATTCCTTGAACTGCATTTAAATATCAACCCAATTGAACGATGCCTGAAACAAACATAAGATCTCCCAGTTCACCAGAACATGAAGCTGATTATAGAAAACTAGAGGCCTGATGCACGAAATTCATGCAAGAGTAGGCCTTCCTTCCCCTGCCTGCCGACACCGGCTTCCCTCTGGAACCCGGGACCCGGGCTTCCCTTGCAGCCCTGTCTTCATCCAGAAGGTCATCCAGAAGGACATCCGGTCTAATTAGCATAATATGCTTTTATTATTATAGATGATCTTGGTAAGGTAAAGAGTGGAGCACTGGAAAAACAGACGGATGGTAGAGAGCAGGATGCAGGGGTTTATGATCAACGGAGGGACTTTCAATGGTGGTGCATCTCACCTCTACAAGTAAACTTTGCTGCTCTTGAGGCACCAAAATGTAAGAAAAGTATATTAAAAACACAAAAACAAGTTGAAATCAAATCTCAGAGGAAACACAGGATTTTCCTGTGTAGCGGCACAATTTCTATTAGAAGCAGTACTGTGGTTAATATTGTGCAACTGTGCCTTTTGTTAATATCTAGATTTGCAAAATTGTTATATTTCCCTAACACAAAAATTCCATTTTACTTACCTTATAGTTTTCAGTGTTTTGAAGTACAATGTAAAAAGTATACATGTCACTTTTTAAGGCACATGTGCCTTTTGTTAATATCTAGATTTGCAAAATTGTTATATTTTCCTAACCCAAAAATTCCATCTTACTTACCTTATATTTTTCAGTGTGTTGATGTACAAAGTAAAAAGTATACACGTCACTTTTTAAGGCACATAATATCAATAATTATCACTGCAATCATTTTATTCACGGTTGGAAAACAGATTCTGATCATTTCTTCATCCCCTTGGTAAACCTCTGCTATGTACACAGTAAGAAATTACCCTTTGAACTGCTTTATCATAGGGCTGCACTCCAAATTATAATTACTTCCATCAAAACTGTCCTTTAATTTTCAGCTGGATAGTAATTATCATCAGGAGGCCTTACAGATGATACAATAGAAGTCAGAGTCTAAGTTTGCAAAAAGTTCCATAAAAAGCAAGTGAACAGATAAGATGTTCTTGTTCCAAGTAGATAGTTTAGATGAACAACTTTGGCCTCTCACCAGGACCTGCTAAACAATTTTGAAATAGTACAGGCGAAGGAAAATTGCCAAGATGCTCACATGGGAGCTAAGGCTAGCCAACGTCCTTGGGAAATCAGCATTCCATAGCAAATGTCAGGATGACAAACTCCTCCACCGCGGAAATCACCAACTCAATGGGAAATGTGCAGAGAGAAATGAGAGAGCTGTCTCCAACTATAAGGCTCCCCGACTCCATTAGTTATAGGTTCTTCATGAGTAAGATTATCAACTAAGTTGTCCAATCGCCTTAGACATTAAAAATACGATCTGAAAAGTCACTGGCTAAAAAATTATTGGTTGAGAGTCCCTGTCATCACATAGTCTACTTGTTATGGGCCTGGATGACACCATAAACAAATTATGATTTATAATGTCGTATCATACACTAGAGGCCTGATGCACGAAAATTCATGCACGAGTAGGCCTTTCTTTCCCTGGCTGCTGGCACCGGCTTCCCTCCAGCACCCAGGACTCGGGCTGCTACCCCCCTCCGGCCACCAGCAGGTATTAGGGATCCAGGCTGGCATCCCTGGGGCCGCCCACAGGCACTCGGGACCTGCTGGCTTCCCTCCAGCCCAGGCTTTGTCAGAAAGGATGTCCGGAATAACGTCCAGAAGACATCTGGTCTAATTAGCATAGTACCCTTTTATTATTATAGATGAGGCATGCTATTATTGGTTTTTAATGGAAATAAACTAGTCTTGAAACTAAGCAATTTTTAAAAATCTCTTCTCCCTTTTAATTTCTAATAAAATCCAACTTAATGTTATTCAACAGATTGGTGAAAGCATTAAGCAGAAAGATTCTTAAGAATATTCAGCTCAAACCACGTTTTTTTCTTGTGTGTGTGTGTATGTTTTTTTACTGCAATAATTCCAACTGAGTATACCAACAGAATGGTTAGCTTGAGGCTTGAACAAACAAACTGGTTCATATCAAGCTCTCCTAGAAATAACATTAATTTTCTATTCTTTTTCTTTTTTTAAAAAAAAATATTCTTATTGATTTCAGGAGGAAGGGGGAGAGAGAGAGAGAGAGAGAAACATCAATGAGAATCATCGATTGGCTGCCTCCTGCATGCCCCCTAGTGGGGATCGAGCCCGCAACCCAGGCATGTGCCCTCAACCGGAATAGAACCCAGGACCCCTCAGTCCACAGGCTGATGCTCTATCCACTGAGCCAAACCAGCTAGGGCTCTATTCCTTTCCTTGCAGTACTTTCACTAATAACCAACAATATTATTTATCTCTCAGTGTGCGTTATCTGCAAGACTAAAGTTGCCATTTGAAAACATATCCTGGTGAAAAATAAATATGATTGCTGGAAGTAGTCGGCATTTAAGTAGCAAGAACATGCAGAGGTACTTCGCCATTTTTCCTCACGGGGTTTGAAACCGCCTTTGGTTGAACATGAAATCACCCTGCATTAAGGACCTCAGGAAACTGACCACTGGTAGAGAGAATGGATGCTTTGGATGCATCTCACTGGGATTTCATTGATGCAGGGGATGGGACAGGGCAAAACGATGAGGCCAAAGGCTTAGAGACTGTCACTAACTTGCTAGTTGAAAGTTTGAGGATAAAGTTGGTCACTAACAAGAACTCCGTAACTGTTAATCGGGTGCTTCTAAAAGACAGGAGCTATTTCTTCATCTGATTTTCTTTCTCCTTTTCTTTTTTTTCTCACTCCTCCCTCCCTCCCTCTCTCTGCTTCACACACATTAGTCTTTGTGGCCTGGGAAGTCACATCTCAAAGGCCGATCTCAGCTCCACTCTAAGTAGATAAAATAAAAGTGCTGTGCGATGATGGATGGATGGGAAACATTTAGCCTGGAATTTGAGAAATTACATAAACTGGCATTTTCTTAGAATTAAGTAAGTTCATGAAAGCTAAATATTTGGGTCCCAAAGAGAAACTGAAAACATATGCTACACTGATTTTTTTTATTTAAATGAATGCAAATATATTAGCATAATGGAAAAAACCTGTTTATTGTCATGTTCAATTTGACTTTATCCACTAATGCTTATTCGGTATGTGTGTATGTTTGTGAACAGAAGAATAATAAGCATGTCTTCCCTCTTCCCCCCACATGCTAGAATAAAAAAAAAATTAAAAATCAGGTTTAAGCTTACCCTCAATAAGTATGTTAAATATTCAACTGAAGTGTCAGAATTTTTTTCTCTTGTTTCTGACTTTAATAACTGGGGAGAAGGTTATTCAAGTTCTTGAGATTTAGAGAAAGATTCAACTTTAAGGATAAAAAAAAATAAAGGTTTCGATGTTGGATGGGCTAAATTTCCACATCTCTGAGCTATCCAAGTGGAAATATCAAAAGCTCAGTAAAAATATCTTGGCTGTAGCTACACATGGGGAAGTGTATGGATGGTATTTCAGGGAGCGGGAGAACCCTAAAGTGATGACAGAGGAAAAAATAGAGAAGAGGGTACGGATGATCGCAGAATTCGCATCACTGAGAGAAAAGAGCTGCCACGAAATTCTGAGAAGGGTGGGTGATGAGGCAAGAGGACACCTGAAGGGAAAACTACCACAAAGGCCAGGAGGTTGGTTCTCAGTGAAGGTAGGTCAACTCTATCCAACACGCTAACTTTGATTTATTGCATCTAAAGGAATAGAAGTTAAATATAAGTTTAATATGTTTCTCTCTCTCTCTCTCTCTCTCTCTCTCTCTCTCTCTCTCTCTCTCTCTCTCTCTCAATGATAACATGCCTTCTCATATTTAATCAGAAGATAAAAGATTATCGCCCTAACCGGTTTGGCTCAGTGGATAGAGCGTCGGCCTGCAGACTGAAGGGTCCCAGGTTCCATTCCGGTCAAGGGCATGTACCTTGGTTGCGGGCACATCCCCAGTAGGGGGTGTGCAGGGGCAGCTGATCGATGTTTCTCTCTCATCGATGTTTCTAACTCTCTATCCCTCTCCCTTCCTCTCTGTAAATAATCAATAAAATATATCTTTTAAAAAGATTATTAAGGATTCAAAAATCAAGCAGTATAAGTGAGATTAGGATGAAATCAATAAAATACATTAAATTGGAAGTGTTTTTATTTGAGATACTTTGGCAATTTGTCTTTGCCAAGTAAGCTCATTTGTTATGTTAGTAGCAAAGGTAGGTTATTATAAAATAGTTATTCTGCAGAAATAAACTTTTCCATTGAACTCCAGAGCACACAAAAAAATCAATTTGTGCTGTAAAAAAACGATATTATCATATTTTATGGTGATTTATAAGGTACAAAGTACATTCACAAATAGTGTCTCATTTGTTTCCTATAAAAGCCCAGTAAGAGAGGTATTATTATTCATATTTATGGATGAGAAAGTGAGAATCAGAGGGATTAAATTATGTCTGTGAGATAACAATAATGAAAAGCAGAGCTGGGGTTTGAATTTAGACTTAATTCTCCATCTAGGCTCCTTCCTCCACCATCACATCCCTTTACGCCCCAAATTAGAGTCTCAAAGAGGATTTATTATTCTATCACATACAGGATTACTAAACAAATTTTGGCCAAGCTAATACAAATATGATGCCACCTTCTTTAATCACCATGCAGGAACAAACTAGAGAGAAAAAGAAAAGTGTACACAAAATATCCAAGGCATGAAGAAAACACAATGGAAATTATTGCAGATGGATCTGGGGGTAGAGAGAAATTAACCCAATCACTCCCACCTGCTTAATCAGAGATTCTGCCTGGAGGGAGTCAGGGCTAGTTCAGTGTAGAACAAAACAGTGATTAGCTATGTAGAATATAAATTAAATTATCAGGAAGTAAGAGGGTCATTCGATTCATTTATCTGTTGCAATGATCTGAAACATGCTAGGCTATTTCCTCCAAGGGAAAAATATCATACATTATTGATGATATTAGAATAACTCAGGGAGCATCCACACATGACTATGAACAGGGACATAGGCAGGAGTAGGGAAAACACAAAGGATGGTGAAGTACCCTCAAGCTACTGTCGATGTCGATGGGGCTGTTTTCATCCCAGGCCAGAGGAGAGAAAGGACCAGAGGAAAGAGACTGTTTTAGATGCAGAAGCTTTACATTGTGGGGCATTGCCTGGAGGTCAGCTGAGAATAAACATATGACGCTCACGTTCCTCCCTTCTTCCAATCTATTGTGTGAGCTTCCTATTAACCAAATACAATGGGAGCCAGAAAGGAAAAGGGGTCTATTACGGTGCCTGTACAGGTCAGGTTCCTGGGCACAGAACATGATACACAGAACAGTGACATTCAACCTTTTTTATTTCATGGTGCACATAAACCAATTACTAAAATTCTGCGGCACACCAAAAAATGTATTTTTTTGCTGAGCCGATCAAAAAAAGGTATAATTTTGATTCATTCACACCTGAGCACATGACTTGGGTTACATTTTCCCTGAAGGCTGTTTTTGTGGGTTTTGGAAGCTTTTTCTTCACCTGTTGATACCAAGAACTGCCCAATTTTCTTGCCATATAGTCATGTGCTTCTTAGCTGGGTTGGGTTCCATTGCTCAAATCCAGTATCCTCACTGGAATGTATTTATTCTAGCCCAGTCCCCCTTGACATATTTCTCACTCCATCCCAGCCTGCATTTCCTTAGTTCACTATGTTCTTATTTCAACTGTTGCCTCTCCTCCTCCTCCTCCTCCTCCTCCTCCTCCTCCTCCTCCTCCTTGTCCTCTTCCTCCTCCTCCTTTATAATGCTATTATCTTATTTCACATTTAAACTATTTTTAAAAGGAGAAGGTTCTTTATAAAATGAGTTTATATTTTACTACATCTTGTTGCCTGTAGGTTCTCTATAATTTTAGTTGATTTAGCACAAACTATTGTCCATCCCACCCAATCATAGAAATAGTATGGACTATTTTGACCAATTTGAATATTAAAAATTTATTTTTAGTCCCAAATCCTAACAACCCATTTTTAAAAACTCCCCTCTGCATTGCGTTGCCCTTTTCTTCTCTCTTAAACCAACCCCTCCCCCCATTTCCTCTTCACCCTCACCTGTCTCTTCCTGCAGCCTGCACCTTCTCCCTGTGTCTCTATGGAGATACACACCTTCGCCTCATCCTCCCCTTCTTCCTCCTTAACTACTACTCTTTCCCCTCTCAACTACTTAAAAAAAACCAATACATTCTCTTTTCTACTTTTCAGGGGAGGAAGAGTAGGAGCTATTTGGGGACAGAGAACCAGGTAGCAAAGCTTTAACCTCTCCTCACCTGAAAATAATTGAAAAGCCTCAAGAAATGACAGTATTAGAATTGTGTCCCATATTGAGGTTCACGTGAAGGTCAGAAAGCCCGGCTGAAACGGATCTTGCTTAGAGCAGGAGCCTGAAAACGCCAGCCTGACCCGTGTCTTTGCTCTGAATCTAATCTTAACTTACCTGCTTTGCGGATATTCGGATCGTCCGATAGCAGTTTCTAATTAAACTGTTCCCAGTGGGATACATTCTGGTCATGTAAAACCATCTCCATTTTTTGGCGTTTGATATTCATAAATACCTCTGCCTGTGCCATTCTTTCTCTTTCTACAAGACCCGCCATATCTGACTGCCCTAAGGTGAGACCTAGAAATGAAGGTTGTATCATCAGCTGCAGTGTGGCCTTAAATTTGGAAGCTTTTCCAGGAAACAGTTTAGAGAATATAAACTTGGGGGGAAAATCATAGGTTGCCAACTGGATTTCAATGGCATAATTACTGCTTCCATCCACGAGTGACAGGCAAATTTCACATAAGTGTAATAGCATGAATGATGCCAACCTGTCATGCAGTGAAGATTTAAATTCCACTAAAGCAGAGAACACATAGATGGCCTTATGCTCTCTAGAGAAAATACAAATAAACATCAATATTAGCTGGTGCTCCATCATCAAATCAGGGCGTTCAAAGCTCCAAAACTAGCTCATTGGCAGCCTTTCTGAGCTAAGCAAGGTTTAAGCAAAACTAAGTCAGAGCAAAGACAAAAATCTCAACTATCGTGTGCACCACCCCTAATGTACACCTCCACCTCCATTCCCATCCCCACCATCAATAAAACTACCCCCAACAACGCATGCTTTCCTGAGCAGCCATAGGCGCTCTCTCTCTCTCTATCTTCACTTTTATATCTAACAATCTAGAAAGAACTCTCAGCCCTACTTCTTTCATTTCCTCACTGAATGCTCATCCATCTAGCCACTCTCTGAGTCTACCCTCCAATGAGGCACTGGAATGGCTCTACCATCAGTCACCCGCTGACACTGTGGTGGCGAGATAAGCCCCACGCTAATGGATCGGCGGCGGGTGAGCTATGGACACTGCATTCCTTCGAGAATGTTTGTTCTGAGACCTCTCGGTCGCTTCTCGGCTTCCTGTCCGCTGTGCATCCTCTACACCAGTGGTTCTCAACCTTCTGGCCCTTTAAATACAGTTCCTCATGTTGTGACCCAACCATAAAATTATTTTCGTTGCTACTTCATAACTGTAATGTTGCTACTGTTATGAATCGTCATGTAAATCTCTGATATGCAGGATGGTCTTAGGCGACCCCTGTGAAAGGGTCGTTCGACCGCCAAAGGGGTCGCGACCCACAGGTTGAAAACCACTGCTCTACACGCTGGTGTGGCACCGAGCTTGCCTATGCCTGCTCTCTCATCATTGATGTTTCTCTCTCTCTCTTTCCCTCTCCCTTCCTCTCTGAAGTCAATAAGAATATATTTTAAAAAATCAATCCAGACCTATGTTCACTCACATGTGAATGGGCATTCTTCCCCATGCCCAGCGAAGAATGGCCTGGCCATTCACATGTGAGTGAACATAGGTCTGGGTTGACTTTTTTTTTTTAATATATTTTTATTGACTTCAGAGAGGAAGGGAGAGGGAAAGAGAGAGATAGAAGAATCAATGATGAGAGAGAATCCTTGATCAGCTGCCTCCTACTGGGAATTGAGCCTGCAACCCGGGCATGTGGCCTGACCGGGAATTGAACCCTGACCTCCTGGTTCATAGGTC